>NC_084976.1:8080280-8275280 GCF_963691925.1 Scomber scombrus
CTTCCTCTCTGTACTGTCTCTTAGATGAAGATCATACCTGGTAGGTCACCAGAGTGGGGTTGCTGTGGCGTGTCCATGCCTAACTGTGTTTGTCTGTTTATCTAGCTCTGCCGGCTGTCGCTGTGTTTTGGCAAACGCGTCGTGTGAAGTCTTGTTGTGTTCCTGATTAGTGCACGTACTCACACAAACACAACACAGGTGCACATATACACTTTAACAAACAGCAACCTTCAGCCACCGTGGCACAGATTGTATTCCATTTTTAAACATGTCCACAATGTGACTGACTTGATTTATGAGTGTGGTTGTCTGCCTTCTATATTTTCCTTTATTTTGAAGGTATGTAGATGGAAGTGGGTGAGGGCAGGGGGCAGTGTCACCCCCCCACCCCCACCCCCTCTTGCTACCTTTAGCCTCTCCTGTCAGTGTGACATCTAACGGACGTCAACAAGCAGGGGCAACTTGTAAATAGTGTATTTTATTCAAAACTGGTAACACTTTCCATCATGCCAGTGAATATAATGCAATATAAATGTACTTATAATTTGTTATAATCTGTTTATAGCACTGTATAATTATAGTTATAAGCACTATAACAATATTGTTTTATTTATTCATGTTTTATTTCATGTTTTAACAATAGTCAAACACATTGTATACTTACTGAAATTTCTTTGCATGGATCATACTGTATTTTGATTCTCATAGTTGTAATACATAGTAATAATTTAATAATGATAGTGCTATAAGCAGATTATAAGGCATTTTAAATATGTTTATAATGCATTATAGACATGTGTGTCACAGAAAGCGTTACCCAAACTTCTTAGTTTGTGTGTATGTGCGTGGGAGACAGCATGTGAGTCTGTCTGGGCTATTTTAGATTGCCGTAAAAACCAAGACCACCTGCTATAGTGTAGTGCCATCCTAATACATGCGCTAAGCTGTGTTTGTTGCTGTACTGGAGATAATGGTAGGGCTTTTTATAGTTGTAGTTTTATAACATTTTCATCGCTTTGTCACCTACTTAGTGGTGTTTATTTTTTAAATGTAAAACAATCAAACCTAACACGGTCACTTTAGATAATATTGATTAAACAAAGAAAAAAGCTTGCCGAGGGGTTATTAATGCCTATCATCGCTTTGTTGGGTTTGACTCTGTTTTCCAGGAATTACTACTCAGCCAAGAATGTTGATATCAGTCCCATTCTGGTTGATAACGTGTAGAAGTTATTGGAGTAGTTTGGAATGAGTCCCAGCGGAGAATCAGATAAGATGAAAACACAATATAGTTCTTTTTCATCCTGATAAACTGAAGCAATTGAAACAGAGAAAGTTCTAATGGAATGGTCAAATGGAGATAAGAGCTAGACTTGGGTTTTGAAAACATTTATACTATTATTTGCTCTTCTAGTGTACTGCAAAAGAGACATTCAGAGAGTAAAGTCAGGCAAGTATTTTATAGGCCTGAAAACAGCTGAACAACCAGGAGAAGCAGACCAAGAAGAAGGTTTCAGTAATAGCTTCAGGGTGGGAAAATAGCAGGAATTCCTGCTTGAGTTGTCTTTTTTTTCTTCTAAAATGTCCCTGCCACACCCATGCCGTCCGACTCCCCTTTCTCCCCCTCCCAGTTAAGACCCCACCTGTCACCACTGCCCAGGCTTGTCCCCTCATCCCCTCTACCTTATCCCTCTCTCTCCAAACAAATGGCTGTGGGCCCCTATGGACCCACTCTCCCCACCCTGGTGGTTTTGGGCACTTAGTCACCCTGATTGTATTCTGGCGCTTGAGAAAAGGAAAAGGGCAAGGTAAGAGAGCTGCAGCGTTCAGGATATTGGAGCAAAGCGGCTTGTAAAGATTAAAGAAGCAGAGAGTGACTTGAAACGTCTCAAAGAAAAGTCGCAGGATGCTAGAAGAGTGTTTTTCTTGTCTATTTCTCACAAATGCAACAAAAGTTTCAATTCAACTATTGCATTACAACAGTTTTCAGTACTTAAGTCTGCTCTGTTTATGCTCGTGTTTGTATGATTACTCTTGATACCTTAATCTGGAAAGGTGATTTCTCTAACTCAGCAGGCTCACACACAGCTTCACGTGTGGCATGTTTACACTGTGCATTAGTCACGTTCATGTGTAACCCTGAAACCTGTCAGTTTGCTGTCCGTTGTGACATGACCGGTCAAGGGTGCCACCGGGCTTTTCCGTGCCAGTTTAACGCTGCCATGTTGCCGCCTGCTGATTGAAGTGCCTGCTCTTATTCGCAGCTGCAAAGGGATTAGACCTCATTACGGTGGGACATCGTGGGAGGCCTTCGGGTTTGCTCATGTTTCAGTAGCTTGTGTGCCAGTCGGACGTGTCGCAGTGCAAAGATGCAAATCAGTCCAAGCTCCCCCTACCTGAGGCTTCAGTGATTTTCTTTTATTGCCTTTCAGAGAGGCTGATGACTGCTGTTGCAACAATGTCTTAATGAGGTCCCATCTGTCTAGTCATGTTGAGTTGTGGATCAGAGTTATGTGTGTGTGTTTGCGTGTATCGTAATGTCTCTGTTTGTTGTTGTGTTAGTACACCTGCCAAGTTGCAGCCTGCCAGTTCCCAAACCAGCTGCCCACATTTGAACTACAGAATTATAAAAAAGAGTTCTTGGTAACACTTTGATGGCTTTATTGAGAATTTACTCTGGAGAAGCTTTAGATTTGTATACACAGAACTCTCAGATAAATCAGACTGTGCCCTCAAAATACTACAGATAAACTAAGCTGTTTGATTCTATGACTTCACATCGGTTTGTGTCTGCAAGCAGAGTTTATCTGTACCATTTTCTCCTTTTTTTTTTAAATGCTATCCCCCAATATTGGCTATTGCATCAGTGTCAGTACACAGATATCAGTGTTCAGTGTTCTTATCATCACTTTCTAGTGAAGCTTATTCATTAATCTTATCTAACATAGATGTGCTTGAAAGGAAGAGGAGGAGTAAATATGAGGAAACTGGGCTGAGCTTTTTAGTTAATGTTTAACTCAGCTGCAAACTTAAATCAACAATATGTCATTTTTGTCACTTTGACGATCAATGGGAAATGAATCAGCGACTGTTTTGATAAGTGAGCAATCATTCAATTTTTTTGTTTTGTTTTGTTTTTTCAAGTAAAAATGTCAAAGACTGCGTGGTCCCAGATGGACCAGATGGAACTCAACTGGAAAGTTTTTCCTGGTTCGGCTACTGTTTTTTAATAATTAATTTAATATTTAGAGGCTTCGGACTATTGGTCAGATAAAACAAGGACTAGTCTCCATGTGTTTTGGGAACTTGCGATGTACTTTTTAAAGTATTTGCTGAAATTCTATAGATTAATATATACATTTTTTTTTAAATAATCAGTAGTTATCCGTAATACACACATGTTAATTGCAAAGGCAATTAGATGATCAGTACTGACTAGGTTGAAACTTAGTCATATGATTTGAAACTCATATGATTTCTATGCAATATAAACTTTTTGTTAAGTTGTCAAAATGTACAGTAGTTTCCTATAGGCATAAAGACACATAACTTCAATCTCTGATGACTCCATGTAACTAATTTACTGTTGTTTACCTCAACCTGACATTATAAAGTTTCATGTGCCAGTGTTTTATTATCTGATATACTCCAGAGTCAAATGCAGCTGCTGTTCCTGGTGATCTGCTGTTTTCAATCCAGGCCTGTCAGAGGGCTTTCTGGTCTTAGCTGTCCTTGTTTTATACTGGCATCATCTGTGCATGATGACACCTTTGTCCTCTATCTGTTAGGCTCTCCTCTATCAGCTTGAGCCATGACTTATAGCAGCAGTGAGTGCAGATATCAGAGTATGGGGATTTTCATATGCTTCTGACTGAGCCCTGTTGCTTCAGCTCTTAGTCTGATGCAGTACAGTGCTCTGTGCGTGCAGAGGTGGGAACACATGTATATATGTTAACATTCTCCTCCGACCGTGTTGGAATGGGGTCAGATGAAAGGTCACGAGAAGGGGGCCCGGTTAAGTTAGGCTGTAAATACTCTTGTGTCAAACACAAGGTGCATCACTCGGCTTTCTCTCACTGAACTTTGCCCTTTCATCTCCGTTTGTTTTACCTTCCTCAAGTTGCCAAAATCAGCACGTCACACACGCGGAGGCCTAACAGAATATACTGTTGCAGATTTTCTTAAAAACTCACACCTGTCGATTCAGGTGTTACAACATCACGACTCCACTTTGCATAACGAATATTTTCATAGTTTTTATTCATTCAACGGGCACAATACGTTGGACAGATGAGAGATCAATTCCTTTTTAAACAGTGACAGTTAAGTATAACATCCTGTGAGAGATGAATGTTATACCCTCAGGGCTGCGTGGGCTGCGGTGGTTGACTTCTGGCTCCGACTTTGGCTTGGTTTGTGGAAAAGTCAGCATTTTTTTCCCTGGAAACAACTCCTACTATCAAGAAATACACAAACACATATACACACTGCCAGTGGGCATGAGTCATAACATAAACAGTGAACTTGTGCCTCAGGGGCTCATACAAACCCAAAGGGGCTTTGGATGAGGTTGGTTAACCCTCTGGGGATAGGGAACAAACCCTGATGAGAGAGAAAGCCACATGGGAACATATGGGTCATTCATTTCGAGTTGATTTTATTTATGAACAGCACTGGGACCCTGGAAACACATACGGAGCAGTGCTGGGAGTGTATTTATACCCCTTGTGACCCACATTAGGGATTTCTAAGCACTCCACGTAGTATACAGTGACATCAGTAGTTTACTTACAGAAGTTAATTTGTCTTGTGTAATGTGTCACTTCATGACTACAGGCTTTGTATGCAGTTATAGTAATTAATGTACTACAGAAAACATCTGCCCATACTCAAACAAACTAACTGTGACTTCAGTTACATATTAAATATTTGTTCAGTCATTTTTTTATGACTCTTGCCTCAATCCACTTTCTTTTTCTCCAGAGGGTGAAGGTCTGTCATAGTTGCTCACTATAGTTGCAGTATGTTAAAACCTATGTCTATTTTTTAAATGAATTTTGGAAATAACACTTATTCACTTTAGTGTTGATTGCAGCAGTGTTGCAAATCATTGAATGCTTTATGGTTACAGGTATACACAGGTTTTATCTATCATTTTATAGGCCACGCCTGACACATGAATAATTGTTTGTTTTCTCCAATATACATAGATGATATTCATATTTTACACAACTATGGTGAATTATTTGAAACTGTTGCCATGCGTTCAACACAAATCTCAAATTCAAATGTTGTAATATCTCCATTATAGCTTTATCTAGTCTGAGGTTGCAAGGACATGATACCAATTAATTTCAATTAGCTACTATAAATACAAACTTGCAAAGTCTTAAATGTAGCACTCTTACATATTGCACAAACAATTTATCAACAACAAATTTGATGAGAGTGATGAGTGTGAAGAGGGATGTTTGCTGTAAGAAGACACAGAGCAAGTGAATCTTTTCTGTGAGTGTGTGTGGTCAGTGCAACATATGAGCAGATCAAACACCTTCCCGTATGGTCCTGGGTCAGAGGTCCATGTCCTGTAAGAAGAGCACTAAATATAATTAGGTCACTTTCCCTTTTAAATGTGACCCAGGCACTTCTCAGCTGTGCCCCGTCATTAATCGTCACATCTTCAAGTTGACTGGCGACGGTAGGTGTGTGTGTCAGTCGAAGTGGTCTGCTCTTTTGACCAGACGTAAAGTCATTATGTGGTGACTTGAACATACAGACAGGATTTATTGTTTGTGGTTTTACTGAATTTAAACATATCATTCCTCCTGCAAGTTGTGTAGCTGGCAAGTGTGTGTTACTATTACTGCAACCATTGTGTTGGTAGAGGTAATGCCAGACTTCCAGAAAACCCAAAGGAGATCTAAAAACAAACCATTATGAGAACTTGTCTTTGCTGCTCAAGGACTGCTTTTAAATGGCCAAGAGGCATGGCAAGAGTCACATAAAACCAGAACACCCTGAGGCTCTCCCCTATTACTGTATTTCCAACCTAAAATATAAACAGACTGTGGACTGTACTGTAAGAGAGAGTGGTAAATAGATGATATCGGGGCAATTCAGATCTGACAGAGAGCCTTTGTGAGGTTTGAAAGTGTATGCATCATTTTATAACTGGAAAGCTGGTGTTTAACACAGCCTGGCTGCAAAAAAATGTAACAGGTGAAAATGATTAAGAATAAATAAGCGACACTTAAACAGCATGATACTCGTACCTGAAATGAATCAACGGACAGACAGTCTGAGTGCATTGTTATATGAAAATGATGTTTAATTACCTGTCTGTTTTTACTGCCCATAAATGAAGAGGGTAGGGCAAACTCTCCTGCTTTCATCTGTCAGAAGGTGGTTCCTGTTTCCTTTTTAAGTCTCCTTTCTCCAGTTGGCACAGTGTGTCTGACACACACAGAGCTGCTGGGGGGGGATCAATCAGGATCATAATGGCCACATCTTGGAACTATGAACGAGGGAATTATCTACATGAGTTTAGCTCATATGGAGAAAGGACCCGGTACCTGTACAGTAAAATGTGTTGCGCAGGTTAGTGGAGAAACGTGAAATATGGAGTGTGTGGGGAGGAGTTTAATTGTATGTCGCGTTTTCAGCATGGTGAAACCAGATGGTTACTGCCAGAGTTTACGGTTTCTTTTTTATTTCTGTTTTTCAAAATATCTGTTTATCTTGCAATTTTCCTCTATACCTATAAATATTTAAATATATCTGTTTAATTCTAGTATTTTATTACAAAATGAATAGTTGAATATTCAAATTAGGGAAAAAACCCTGTCAAAACCTGTTTGAAATAATGATGATAACATTTGAAGAACTGTCTCACACAATGCATACTTAATGACCATCCACAAGCACTGTAATTATGGGAACTGTTAAAGTTGAACTGTGAGGTGTAGAAACATGTCTGAAGATATAAGGTTGGTCTAACATCATAACACCTCTATAGTCTCATAGATTTGCTGAGAGGTTGCAGTTGAAACGCTGTCTGCTGAATGTATAGGAGACTGTATGGATTAAAGCAAACCTTATATTGTCTTGTTGTAAATGAGTAGCTACTACAGTAACTACTATATTCATCTTTGATTGTGGGAAACCCACACAACTTGATATTGACTTGAAGAGATAAGTATGTTAATAATACCTTTCTTCAATATCTTACTCCTCATTCATTCAGCATTTATATTGTGAGACCACAAAACACAAGTTACCGAATCCACTCTGGTTGTACTAATGCCATCTAGTGGTCAAAATATTTCTTTCCGTTGACGTCTGCCAGAATAAGAAGGGAGTGTGACGGGGTGCAAGACGGTGTTTTCCTTTCCACGTCAATTTATTCCATTATGGGAGACCCAGCCATCTCTGCATCTAAAAATACAGCCATGAGTAAGAGCCAGTCACAACGACCACTGCACATGGTGGTGTATGTTTATGGGCGTTGCCATAGAAACATCTCTCAAGTTCCCCTTTTTCCACATTTGCATGGCTCTTTGGAAATGGGTCTGTCACGGGTTAGATAGTTTATGTTAATACCACATGTCATAATGATAGATTAATAGAGCACAAGAGCAATGGTGATGCTACAGTACATGCTATAGGCGTAGTAATAAAGGTTTATATACCTTTAGGAAAAAGACCTAATGTGTAAAGTTTGCCATTCAGAAGTCTTTGCTTTAGTAGCCTTTTGAGCAATTTTTGTGTACTTTTTTTCTTCATTCAAAAAAAAAAGCCAAAGATTTCCTAGTTTTCCTTGCTACAGCTTTCCAGTGTGTTTCTCTGTCTTATGAACTGAACATGTGGGGGTTTAGGGTTTGCTTTTATATTTGGTTTTCTGACAACATAATGTCATTATCTATTTGTATGAGTGAGATATGATATATTTTATGTTTCCATGGTTTGGAACAGGAAGAAAAACTGCATAGTTGTAGTTGAGCAGTCATAGCCCACAGCAGAACAGCAGTGGACAAACAGCACAGCAAGGATCACTAAAGATGGAGGAAAAAGTCAGCGTAGCAATTTGGTGTTTGCGATGTTGGGGTAGTATAATTTAATATGGGGTGAAGGAAAAAAGGCAAGGAAAAATTGTTGGTTATAGTCACGTCCAAACCCACAGTAACAGTCTTTTCAGATTTATTGCTCTAAAAATGCTCTTTTGTGTACAATCAGGGAAACTGGTGATTGGGTTACCACTCAAACTGCGCTAAATGTTTGCTGAGTGCCACTTCACTAATCACTATTAAAAACAATTTTGTCACGAAGTAAGTTTAAGTTTTAAGAAAGCATAATAATTTAGTCTTCTGAATTACTCACTAATTACTCAATTGCAATACTCTTATTTTATTATATTCAGTATTATATATTGCTTTTTACACAACTTATTTTATCCCTGCATTGCATTTTCAGCACCTTGACTGAAAAAACACATTTTTATGCTCTCACCTGCAGAGGGAGACACATGCTGTTTTAAATGTTACCCGCAGTGATGGTGAAGCTGCTGCTGCTTCCTCAGCTTTCCACTTCACCCTGTTGCATTTGTAGGCACCATATTAAACATTAGCAACTGACATAATAGTTAAAGCACAGATGTGGGGCTTTCCACAGAGGCTTCTCAAGCTCAGCAGTGAGCTATTTTAAAACTCAGCTGCCACGGCTAATCCAGAAGTGTGTTGAGTCTGAGTTAAATTGGGTTTGAAGCTTCATCTCTCGATCTAATTCTGACAACAACATCTAGGTTGGAGAACTGTGTGGATGTTAACTGGACAGTGCATCATGGCACATTTATGACAAATATCCATGTGGTTTAAAATGCACATTTAGACATTTTACATCAGCTGGTTTTCTTGTGTGCCTCTTATGTAGAAATTCAAACAAGTCAATTTGAATTTATTGCAATTTTATGATATTATATTTATAAATTGTTAATCATTTGGTCCATCAGGATGGATATCAGCACCTATCTAAATACATGCTCATATAATCAATTATCATCATACAATTATTATAATAATAATAACATACAGTCACTAGAATTTTCCCTTAAATTTACAGAAAAGGGTTAGAAATCCAGTAGATCATACCTGATTTATTAAACACAGTTGACATCTAATTTTACACAATTCTATTAAATGGCATAGCCTCAGTGCTCTCATTAGATTTGCTAGACTGAAAAACAAGCTGTCCCTGATAGCGTATTCCCAGAAAGTCTGTATTCAGTTTTCTTGAAAATGATTTTTATTGAAATCAATAATCCAGGTTTAAAAAAGCATTTTACTTATTTTGCTTTAAGTTTGGTGTGCCTCACGCTAGACTGTCATGTATTGACTGTCAAAGCTTGGTTAAATGCTTATGATCTTTATGAATCCTAACCTTCAGAAGGACCTTCCCTACATGGTTGTTTTTGCGTAACTGGCTTTGTATGCTAAGCACAGCAGAAATACGATCCAGCGTGTGCTGTGATTGAGGTGGCAGCTACTTTGCCCTGCCTCCTCTACCTCTCCTTAATACTCCTCCTCTTTACAGACAAACTCAGGTGATAATTCAGGGTGTGTTTGGGTCGCTCCAAGTGTTATCAACATTCCTTGTGGGGTGTGGTCCCTATTGCAGTAACTGCTCTTACTTGAATTGAGGGAAATCGGAGGCCAAATGAGGGAATAAGAAAAATGGTAGAGGGGGACAAAGAAGAAAGAGTACTAACCGACTCAGGGAAAGCAAATCTATCCTGCTGTTTTTCATCACTTACAGTGAAAGGTGTTGCACATCCTCCCCCTGTCTAAACCCTTGTTTCAGCACTTCAGCACTCTCAAAAACCATAATGAGGCATTCTTCGCATTCTTTTGTCCTCTAATTTGTTTGGGAATCAAGTCTAAGTACTAAGTGTTGCCTAAATACAGGTTTTTCTAGCCCTAAATAGAGGAAGGCTCAGTGCCATGAGAGGTAAATACAAATGGTTGCATGGCCAACATAATCTCCAGTGTCTAGCTGGTTTTCAGATGTCTATTTGAACAGATTGATACATAAGGCAACAATTAAGATAATTGATTTGAGTTTTTCTTACTGTTAGATCTATCCATTATCAGACAGTGAACGTGCAGATGAATGTCTCCTAGGGATTTGTTTCCACCTTCATTGCAGAAATAACCTGACTTTGTATTGGTGGAAGTTGTTATGAGTCATTTGAAGAAGAACTGAAACAATTAACTGATTAGTCAACTGACAGAAAATTGCCCGGCAACAATTGTTTTATTTTTATTTTTAAAGTTGTTAAATGAAGCAATATTATCTTATTTCCAGTTTTCCAAATGTGAAAATGTTCTGTTTGTCAGTGTTATACAGTATACAATATATCCTGTAGAAACATCAGGGCATCTGAATAGTCAGTACAATTCATCTGCAGAGGACCGTGACTGTCTGCATAAAATTTCATGCTTCAGTCATCTAATACGTACTGACAACAGCCTTGACCCATTTGGTGGGCCTAACATTAACATCAAGAAAAATGCTACACCAAACCCATTTCAATTGAAAAAAGACAGACATCTGTAGACTGTGTTAGTGTGGACAAAAGGGATTTATAAAAGCACTGAACAGTAGAAGTTCAGATCACATTAACCCAAACTTTAAACTGAATAGACTGAGTACACACTCAGCATATTAATAAATAGCAGTGCATGTAGCAGCAACACTAAGGCAGACCCTTGTCTGTTGAATCATGCAAGATCACTGTGGGAAACAGAAGAAGCCCAGCATCCCTGTATGTCCTTCCCAAAAAAAATGATCAAACCTCAAACTTGTCATTTAGAAAGAAAATACTTTCTCCCCATGTTTTCACCAAGCTCTCTGTGCTCATATAAAAAGCGTTCCATCTGGTTTTGATGAAGCCAGATGAGGGAGCACAGTAATAAGCATGTTGAGACCTTAATGATATGTGTCCTCTCTGGAGGAAAGATCTCATGACTAAGATGTTCCACAGTTTTTGCATCTTCGCCTGTTCCCTTGTGGGTCTCCCTGCTTGTGTTTCCCGTGAGGTTTAGAAATCCAGCTCAAGTAGGTGTCAGTACATGTTGCACTGCCAGAGCGTCACCGAGGTCTCAGTTACCTTCTTCTTTTGCCTGTGCATGTTTGATAACCTGGAAAACCATTTGTGTTCTATTCTTTTGCAAGGCGGGATCATGCAGATACAGGAAAAACAAGACTTTTTCTTATCCATTAAAGCTTGATATACAACTATGTGAATGTAATTACTGCATGCATAATTTCAGGCTTTATAGATAAATCCATTTTTTTTACAATATATTCTGATTCCTTTCCTTTTTTGGATTTAATTGTCTACCCACATACCACTCCCTAATTCCTTTGCTTGCCTAGACAGTGTATGGACCTACAAAGGTGTGTCTCCAAATTTGCTAACGTGGCTCAAAATGAGTCAACATACGGACACACACATCCACACAGGCACACTTACACTGACACATTAAGTGCCTTCATGTTCATACAGGCAGTGTTTAAAACTCTGTACCCTGGAAGAAAAGTGTTTTGAGATGCCTGATGTGGTGTCAGTCGGGATGGGGAAATGAGATGTATGCCCACCTCAGGGCAAGAGAGGTAAGGTTCAGCAGAGATGAGACACACCCTGCTCTCCAGCTTAGCTGTCAGCACATAATAACTGCATAGGGGGGCATAACGGAGGGGCTTTGTGCAGATAAGCCGCAAAGACCCTTCATAAACTATGATAAATATGGGACTTAGGACTCAGTGTGTGCAGGGGTTTAAACTTTAAAGGGAATTGATGGTATTTTTCTATCTGGACACTATTTTCCCATCTTTTTTTTGTTTAAGTGACTAATGAGGGCAACCGTTTTTGAAGTTGGTCCAGTATTGAGCAAAAGCACTTCAGCGAGCAGCTGCAGAAAGGGCTCCACTTTAATCCTTGGGGGCAAGAGCGCCCTGTCAATGTACATAGACTAAAAGAGGCCACTGACAGGCTCAGATTGTTACTGTCTACAATCCTGGTTGGTTTGTTATGGTGTATAACCAAGTTTTGCTCAAAGAGAAGTCTCATTCTGAAGTCTTGCAAAAGTCTAATGCTAAGCCATAAGCAATAGAATGAAGTACACTCAGTTGTTTTGCAGCTGAAGCCTTACTTGGCCTGGCATGACCAGCATCTTATGGTGGCTAATAGTCCAGTGGCTAATATTAGCAGATTTGAGCAATCTACATAGATGTTGTTGTGTACAGTAAGTGACAGTACTGAATCATTTTCCTCTTCTGTGATTGCTTCTCTATTGTGCTACTGTTGCATAATGTTTTAGCACTTACTAACGTCCAGTAATTGTCACTTGTTGCCATGTGCACCAAAGTTTTAAGACATTCCTACTTGCCATTTGATCTGATATAGTCTGAACTATACTGCAGTATCATTAGAAATCTAATCTAGTTTAATTGAATGTGCTCAGAATTTTTGTAAGAGAAAATCTTAAAGTAATAATCTTAAACTATGTTCAAGTAATGTCAGTACTATACATTGTGTTCTAGACACTACCTGCACTCTGGGAAAACCATCTGGTTTACAGGAAACAATGTGTTTCCTCTTTTTTTTTTGAGTTAAATACCACAGAACAGGAAATGTGTAGTTGGGCATTGAAGTGATGGTGAATGTGGCTAGAAAGAGTTTTGGCTACAGCAGAACAAACATCAACACTTTGCAGAACTGGATGCAAAGGATGGTTTGACTCAGACATTAGAAATGTATTGCAACAAGAAACAGATCGAGAGGCAGCTAGATAGGCAGGCAAAAATGTGGAAATCGAACAATTTTCTGATTTCGAAAAGTTGATGATTTCTTGAATTGTCAGACCTAAAATACAAACACACTCAAGTTTTAAGCTGCTATATAACTGAGTGAATCAGTGATGTAGAGGGTGTGGTCATGTATCTCTGGAATCCACAGCAACCCTTCCCAAAACCATTGCCTCCCTCATCGCTTCTCTTTTTTTTCTTCGTCATTTCCTAATATGAAATGTTTGAGGAATGCTGTGAATAAGTAATGATTAACCATTAGATATGAGTTTGTGACTGAGCAGACTAGTATTATCCAGTGCAATATAAATCATAAAAAAATATCAGCACAGAATTTTATGATTTACAATCCCTTCTGACTCAGCTTGTGTGTGTGCTATCTTGCGCAAAAAGAGGCGATTAAGTGATAGGACATGCAGGTTGCCACACCTCATCCTCGCCCGCCTCTACTACTTCTTCTTTGCTTGAGTGAAAGGAAGGGGTGTGTCCACAGCCCTACCCACCATGTCCTCCACATAGAGCGCCACTAAGTACACACTCGCACATCACACAGGAGGACAGGTCCAGACTTTATAGCCCACAGGCAACATTTAATATGAAAGGGATAGAGTGAGTGAGAGAAAAGGGGAAGGGAGAAAAAAAAAAGCATAAGGAGGAAAAAGAAGGGCAGAGCCTAAACCAGCAAGGGAGTAAGGAGGTTGAGAGGCAAGAGAGGAGAGAAATCATAGGTTTGTGTAGTGCTGAGTGGATTGTGGCTACAAGACTGCATACTTTAAGAAGAACCGAAGGCCAGAAGGACAGTTAGACTCAAGAAAAGCAGAAGTTCCTACCAAGGAGGAAAACCGGCAAGGATATTTTGTCATTAGGATTATTATTCTGCGTGAGAAGCAGAACTGACAGACAGTGACAATGACCTCTCCGCAACAGAAATACAGGAATTTCTCCACTGACAGCTTGGGCAGAGAGAGGGTGCCCTCAGATGAAGGCTATTACCAGGGGATGCTGAAGGCTACGGACGGCAGGAAAGGTACCAGTATGGAGGCATTTAATGGGAACAAAAGTATTCGCAAGCCTTAATCAGGAGATATTTGTTCCCATATGTGTGAGACGCCACAGGGCAAGAATTAAGTGTTTTTCGTAGAAGAGGTGAGAGGAGCTTTTTCTTTGAATGCAGTGGTGGATGATGTTCAGACTGTAGGCAGTTCTGTCTACAAGAGAGTTTTTGTTGAATCTTGATTGGCGACACGTTGTATAAATGTTTTATGTTGTACATTAGTAAACTCATCTGTCAAGAAGGGAAGATGGAGGCTCTTAAGCTGACTAATGTCTTTATTGTTGTTACAGGCAAGTTTGCTTTTAAAAACATCATACGCAGCAATATTTCATTTCATTACACACATGGCAGGCACAGTTTTTTTCTTTTGGACTGTACTGTCCAGTGTTTCTCCACACAGTGGTGGATACTCCCCTTTTCTAATGCATCAGCAGCTTCCTCACGTCGTATTGGTCAGCAAAGCCCATTCACAGTTTTTTTGTGTTTGTGTGGCATGCATGTGTTATAGGGTGAATGAGTTACTGTAGCTACAGTCCATTTGTCTTCAACAGTAGCTTGAATGAATGATGTGCTCCATTTACTTTTTTTTTTTTACCAAATCCCCCCCCCCCGAAACTCTTCAATCAAATTCATGCCAGTTTGACTGATCTCTTACTAAAATATTTCTACAGTTAGACACAGACGAGTAGAATTCAATACACTTTGATTCAGCCATTGTGATCTTTTGTCACACACAACAGTGTTACTAGCCTGAAGAACTATTGATGTTTTGTACTGTTTTGGACCATAAACTCCACACCTCCCTGAAACCTGTTTGTGTCTAGTGACATCTGATACTTGGAAGCTCACTCAGCCCCTATCCTATTAGTGCACCCATCATTTATAAAGAGGAATGAGTTCATAGAGTTGTCATTTGCAGCAGTTGAAACAGGATTAGGTGACATGGTATGAGCAGAATGACAAGACCCACAGGTCAAAGTGTAACTTCTATGGGAAACTACTTTTAGTCCACAGCCTTTTGGGAAACATCCCATTGTCGTTCTGTGTGTGTGTGTGTGTGTGTGTGTGTGTGTGTGTGTGTGTGTGTGTGTGTGTGTGTGTGTGTGTGTGTGTGTGTGTGTGTGTGTGTGTGTGTGTGTGTGTGTGTGTGTGTGTGTGTGTGTGTGTACACGTTCCCCCTCCAGGTGACATTTTGCCCTCTTGACTGGACGTTGAACCAGAGAGGTCACATTGTAAAACTCAGTCCCTGTTGGATTAAATGAAAAACAAGGAGGTCAAAGGTCTGTGGAGGTTTCCATGGAAACACAGTCCCGTAACACATTTGCAGAAGTTGTTGTTGCCGCCCTCCTTGAAAAAAAAATTTCGCCTCTGGATGCCTATTTTTTGCTAGCACTGAATCACTGCCCTTCGCTTTCCATTGCTGTCACTCCCTCTGAACTGATAAGGACTGACCCAGGACTGTTGCTATGTTGGTGTCCATAGTTCACTATGGCATAATGTGAATGGAAATAATTGTTGTGTGACTCAGCGAAGGTGTGTCTCTCAGTAGAGGAGCATGAAGTGGCATGGTGTGAAAGAACTCCTAAATTGGTATGTTTAATTATCAAAGCATCACTTGTCATCAGGTGACATTTACGTCACCACAACCTTTGGATTACACAGATTAACAGAAAACACTCAGATCCAACTAGAGCCTCAAACCATGTGTTGTTGTTTTTTCAAGTTTTACTTGAGCTTTAGTAGAAACAATACAGGTGGTGGGTGGATGTAGGTTTGTTGTCTTAGTGGGTGTGTTGCTTGCCAAGATCAAGCTGTTTCTTGTTGGAAAATTGTTCTCCTTAATAGCTCCGCCATGTCTTGTGGTCTTCACACAACACACAGAGCGTCTCTACAACACAACATTTTGGCCTTGACGATTGACTCCTATTCTGAATGACTGTCTAAAAGCACAGCTGCCAGCAGCGTCATAGTCATAGAGTGAGACATGACCTTGCAGACATGTTTCCTAGACGATAGGGGCGCATCTGCCGACAATGAATGTGCTCTGATGTGGTCTGACTCAGGTGCAGGCGTGCACAGTCAAGTGGAGTTTTTCCACCCAGTGATACATTTTTTGTCTGCTTCAATATAAAACGAATCATCTCTTCATCACTTACGCAACTGTCTGCATTGCAATAAATCAATCATAAGCCAGTTTTCTTTGGCTTGCAGCAAGTTTGTAAATGTTTGATTTTAAAAATGCTTTCCGACTTTTCCTTTTCATAACTGTCGGATGTTTGACCGTGGTTTCTCTGTTTTGCAGATGAACGAGATCGAGTACAGAAAAAGACCTTCACAAAATGGGTGAACAAGCACTTGATAAAGGTAAGTGTCGGTTCGTGACTTGAACTCTGTCTCACCATTATGCTTTACATGAATTTACATACAAAAATTACAAAGGTACAAAGGTACACTTGCACATAAAAAATGAAACTTCACCAAATAAGTGGCCCCACATTTCACTTTCAAACTCATGAACACATGGTTGACTGCAGTGGATATCAAAGGGTAAACTTCCCTGTTTGTGGTCCAGGCTTAAATAATCTTCCAGATGTTTGCTCGTTTAATCATCGTCCTGATTTGCCTTCAACCACAGGATGTCATCTTGAGTGTTTAATAAATGCTGAAATTTAGATGTGGAGAGTAGAATTCAATGCATCTCCTCTAATTACAGATTTAAAATAGCTGAGCTTGATTTACATTTATGTTGGAAAGAATTGCAATGTACTGATGAAGTTTTACACCATGAACGGTGATCAAAACAATAATAAGAAAGGTAGGTCATACGGAAGGAAGTTTTCTATATAAGGAAGATAATTTTTATGAGATCATAACAGTTTAACCATTAGTAGGCCAGAGTCAACACACAGAATGACACTGATTTTATGCTGGCAAGCTGCTGCAACACATTTTTATGACAGCAGAGTGATAGCTGTCATCAGATTCCTTGAATATAATGTTACATTATGGATTGTTTTGAGTGACAGGCCATTATTACACAGAACAAACGTAATCCATCCCTCACCTGTGCTTTTTAATGTAAGTTTCTCAAAATTAACACGCATACCTTTGTAACCTCACATTAGCTGGTTAGTCATTGTTTCACACTTGGTCACTGACACTGTGCTATGATGGGGAGGCTTACCAGAAGTCCAGTCTGTCATCAGCTGAGAGACTGTGTAAACCATCCATCAGCACTCATCCGCTCACACCTACCTCACTCTATTCTCAAACTGAGGCCTGAAAGCCGTCTAATGCATCACACGTTCAGGGAAGTAAACAGGTCAGGAAGGGTCCATACATCTCACTCTGGAGTTTCTCATTAGGAGTAAAAAATTAGCCTCTGTAACATAATACCCCCTCCCCCAGAGCAGCACAAATATCCCTGCTTGTGCCACTTTTCTTTCAGGAAACTCCCTTTGGCAACAATGCATTTACAGCCTCATGACATTAAGTGCTTCCACATTCATTTGTATATTCACTCCACAGACGTACTATAGGACCATTCATTTTTTATTTTTCATTTTTTTTAGAAATAGAACAAGAGGGGAAAAATAAGCACAAAGAGTATTTTCCTTTCCATGAATGTGCAGCGCTAACGTATTCTGCTACCACCGTATGAGAACATAGTAACTCCCTCTTGTTTCTCTTAAGTGTTCACTGCGAATTTTGGAGGGTGAGTCATAGACATCTGGACTCACTTAGTTTCCTCTGAAAAGGCAAATTCTGGTCTGGGCCCAAAGCCCATGGTGGTTAAGGCCAACAGTAGCACATGTGCTGCACAGACTCCTGGGTCTGGGCGGCTACCTGCCTTCATGCCCAGCCTAAATTGAAAGGCGTGCATTGATGCATGAGGATCTGCATAAGTATTCACATCAATATTGCGATCATTGTACCTTGTGTAAAAAGTTATATAAGCCCAACAGAGTTGTGTAATAAAAAGTTTAAAGGCATACAAAGTTAAAACAGTTTGAAAATTCTAAAGGTTTGAAAGATGTCCCTCACTTATTTTAAATCTTAACTTTTCATCTCAATTAGGCATAAGAGGACAACCCTATTGGATACCATGTATTTTGTAAATGTTTGTTGTTGCAGCATCAAATGACTATATGAGTATATTAGCTTTATTAAATGCATGTGACTGATGTTTTCATAGTTCACGAGGCCATGTAAAATTTGGCATGATAACAATATTCTTATCAGAGTTTGACATAATCAGTTTAGCAGTGAATAGCAATAAAGGGTAGCAATGTCTCCACCTATAGTCTGAAAGTAGCATTGAAGAAAAGGGCACATATTTGGGATGGAAAGTGTTAACTGTGCAACTGTATGTGTCAGGTTAAACTTATGTAATGGATTAATGGTTGGCTTGACAGGGGCATACTATAGGCTGAGTTCAGCCATAAAAAGCTGTAAAGGGCCACCGAGTGGTTTCCCCTGTTCAGTAAATCATTTTATATTGCCCAAGACGGGATGGAACACCACACCAGCTGCAGAATTACAAGCTGCTTTCTAACAGATTCATGCAGACTACAGTTGATTCAATTAAAAACTACAATTGCTGCAAATAGATCTGAGAGTTTTATCTGGCTGGCAATGAAAGAATCAGATTCAGAGTTTAGAGGAATTGCACAAAAGGACCCACACATTACATAGAACCTCAAGCATGTTAATAGTTTTTCTTCTTAGACAGCAGATCATTGACAAGTGGAGGGACCAAGATGAGGGTCTGTCAGCGATGTGTACTTGTGATTTTTCACCTTGAAAACTTGACAAAGCCGTTCTTTTCAAGTCTGAGAGAGCAATCTGTTGCCTAACACTACTATTCAACAGCACAGCCAGTCAAATGGAGCATAACTGTAGCCTCTTCAGTACACACTAAGTGAAGGGTAAGGCAATAAACTGTTGAGAATTCACAAACTGAACAAAGGAAATGAACAGTCAAATGTCATGCCATTTGTAAGTGATACTTTAACTGTGTTTAAGCTGAAGGATTTTCAGTGTGTAGAGAGTGAACCCTAGTGGCCACTTTGTTGGTTACTTTCAACACACTTGGCCCTATACTGAATGTTCATCTACGTTCAGGTTGAATAACTGTGTTGCAACTCCTTCCAACATTAATCAGCCACTGTTGTAACTTGCAAGGGAAATTTATTTTCATTCCACTTTAGGGCCAAGCTGTCCTTTCCCTACATGACCAAACACACCCAAATGAGAGATGCATTTACTGAATGACTAGTTGAATTCAAATGTTTCTTCTTTTTTGTCTCATCCTCCAACATGTTTATCGTCAAATCTTTTCAGTTAACATTATAAATTTCATCCTAGTTATCGGTCTTCATTTCATGGTCATTCAGTTTTGGTATTTCATCGTCTCCTTTCATTGTTTCCATTCTCTTTTTTTCTGCATTACTTATCTGTTTTCATTCTCAATCTTTATCAGGATTGGAGATTAGAGGTAGGTACAGTGCTAGCACAATCTGACAGGACTGTACTATATATGTTTGTAAGCATATCGGATGTGCATGGAGAACTGCCCCCTCCTTCACAGTTTTTCCCCCACTTTCTCTTCACATCAAGTCTTGTGTTTTCTGGCATCGTCACACCACAGCCCTGCTATATAAACAATTAAGCAGTTTCAACTGTTGATTAACTGTGAGTGCAACCACAAGAATCAAGGACCTTTTTAAAATTGTATTCATTAATTTTTCTTAAAAATGTTCACCCGAGCACCTTCTTTTTTTTTTTTTTTAACTTCACAATCCCATTTATCACCTGTCAGGAATGACAGCTGCCATTTGACATTTAGAGTAGGCTGAGGCTTATCTGCTTACAGCTATGCATTCCTGACCTGTGTAGAATTGTACTCGTTGAAAGATCAGTCTGAGCTCTGTAAGAAACTTATATAACCTCTCTTCCATCTCAAAGCTGATTTAAAATTACAATTTTTTAACATAATTTTGGCACTTCATTGGGTTTAAAGTGTCACCAGGGTTTAGAGATACCACATATCACCATGTGGCGACATCAGCCACTTTTGCAAAAGTACCAGTATAGTTGTTGGATAGAAGACTATCCAAAATTAACCATTACAATACTCCACTTGGTCCATTCCAAGAGATGTACCGGTTGTCTCAAGAGAGATGGGTTTTATAGTTTACTTCATGATGCTTGTGTTTGGATTGCTCACCAAAATAATCTCATTTTAACTCTATCTGACATATCTCCTCTTTTCTTTGTCTTTTTTTTCTCCTGACAGTCACAGCGTCATGTAACAGACCTGTATGAAGACCTTAGAGATGGACATAACCTGATCTCTCTGTTGGAGGTCCTCTCTGGGGAAACACTGGTGAGTAGCCCTAATGTTTGATCTTTGGAATGGCAAACAGTGCCCAATCCCTACTTCTGTCATACCTGAACCATACTCCATCTAAACCCAAAGCTATTCCTGATTTATAACATAAGCCTATCATAAGTCAACCTGGATTATCATGCCTGTGGCTACAAATTGTTACCCGTCACAGCCATGTTGTCAGTCAGAGGCTAAACCTGAGCTGATCTTTGCTAAACAAAGACTTATTGTCTGACTCTGCTGACTCTTGAGATTTCTGTCTATCTCAAGAGAAATCTTCTAAACAGCCATCTTTTTTTCTTCTTTTGCCTTGTTCAGACATGACTTCTTATAAACATTCAGACTCTTAATTTCTCTCTACATTTAAATCTTAAGCCCTACACATCATTTTGAAGCCAGCGGCAGGGTGTTTATCCAAATCTGTACTGAAGCTTCTCTGCTGCAGTAGTTCATTGCTCTTTCCACCAGCTCCTGCTCTGCTCAGCTTCTGAACGCCTCTATAGCCATAACACATTAACTCCACTTTGGCCTGTTTGTGATTCTGATCCATGGTTCTCTTTCTCTACTCCTCTTCCTCCTACTTCTCCTCCTTTCCCTCGCTTCCTATTTGCTTTCCTTTAACTTTCCTCTGTGCATCCGATCTGGCCGTCGCCTCCTCTCTTTGCACTGCTCCTGCTGGGGCTAGCCGAGGGAGAGAGACATGGTCAGGAGTGTTCGGTTGGTGAGTGGGTTTGTAATTTAAAGTCGCGGAAAATGACATAAGTATATCTTTTTAATCATTCACCCTCGCTTTCCTATTGATTTGGCTGTGCATGGTTACCAGACCTCCATAGCGAGTCAAGTTCCATTGTGTTGGCCTTTTATGTTTCTTGTTTGTTTCATCAACAGGCTTGCTTTAACCATTTAGCTGCTGGATATAACTACAAATATTCAGTTATCAAAAGGTGCTGCTGACACTTGCAGGACCAATTGATTAACTTGGCAGTGTTTGGCAAGCAATACTTTGTTTTGCGTATTACTATTACTAATAGATTTACTGTACTCTGAATTTGTTCAAGAATGAGCTGAGTTCTGTCTTTCAGTTGATGTTTTGTTGTGTCTTGTTTTGATTTACATTTGACAAACTAAGCATTATGCAACATGAGCTAATCTTAGTTTGCTGTCAGATTACTTACATAATATTTAATTTGTATCTATAATATGGCCAGCTGCCATTTCAAATAGCAGGAGGTGAAAATCAATAACCATTTTAACACCTTTTTCAGTGAAAATGACAATAATGATGTAAAAATGATCATTCCATGTAATATCTCAAAAAATTCACAATTAGATAATTTTTGTCAAAATTGGTTAACCCTATACAACTTCATGTTACTGGATGAGCCAATTCAAATTTCCTGCTGTAATTAGTTTTCCAAAGGGTTTATTATTTCCGTCAGATTCACTTTTTCCCTCTCTGTGGGATGGTGGTGAATAACAGGACTAAGCCAAAGAAAACAACATTTTAGGAACAGGAATTCAACACAATACATACACACATGCTGTAACTCAAAATATTTACCCGCCTGACTGAATTCCTAGTTGATGAATTAGGGATTCACCAGTCATTCCCATTTTTCTTTCCAGTAAATGTCTTCCAATGCAATGTTCTGTTCTCCTTCTCATTCAGTTCTCCATTTTGATGATTTTGATGCTTCCCAGCCTCCACTACCACGAGTACTCTCAAAGGATTGTCTCTGAAAGTGGTTGAATTTTCACCTGCCTACAGCGTTATTAAATCTTTTATCTGTATTTTGTCTCTGTCCTCTTCAGCCCAGAGAGAAAGGCCGCATGAGATTCCACAAGCTGCAGAATGTACAGATAGCACTGAACTTCCTCAAACACCGGCAGGTACGGCACATCAAAGGATACCTACCTTAAAAACCTAAAAACAAATATACAGTTGCAATCACTTGTCATCAGATACCTCATTGTTTAACCATTAAAATAATCTACTTTTACTCTGGTTTGTTTTCTCAGGTCAAGCTGGTGAACATCAGAAATGATGACATAGCAGACGGGAACCCCAAGCTGACCCTGGGGTTAATATGGACCATCATCCTCCACTTCCAGGTCTCCTCGTCTGTCAGTGTTGTGTTTAGTTGTATTAATGCTCTATATCATGGTGTCTGGGATCTACACCTATCAGCTGCAATTTCCCTACTCCTTGGAGCCAATCAGAATGGATTCTGCTCTTCAAAATTCAATTTTCTATGAGAATCATTCAAATCAACTCGTATTTTTAAATTTACCATAACATACTAACACTGCTGTCAAGTGTTGTTGTGTGTTGCAGTTAATTTATGAGCAGTATAAAGAAATAAAACTGGCATGGGTGTGTAAGTATGAGTCACTCTCTGACTCCCAAAGGAGAGGGTGTGTCAGGCCGACTGCACAACTTGTTGACATGCTACACTCCCAGCCACATCCCATATACCCAGGCCTTTTCCTGCTGTTCCTCTGTTTGCCAAGAGCTGCCAGGCAGAAATCCCTTATATCAGAATAATAGGCAAGGCCACACCCTCTTATATAAAATGGTATAAAAAGATGAAGCCTAACACGAGACACAAAGGAGGGAGCGGTGTGTTTTAGTGAGGTGATCTAGTGAAAGTGTGATTGCCCTCTAGATACAGTCTTTATAGTCTGCTGGATTGTGGTTGCTGGTGAGTCACATAGGATCATTTTCAAAGGGGAAGATAGAATTTCCCTTTTACCATTCAATCTAGTGTTAAGTCCTACAATCTGACAACCCTAAATTAATTAGATTTAAAGGGGAAAACTATTTTATACTCTCTGAAGTTTAAAGAAAAGTACATGGAAGATGTTTGTCATTGCTGATTTAAATGAAAGTGGCACAAGGAGCTAATCCAATGAATATAGATGCCTTTTTATAAAAGCAGCCAGTTATATTACCGCATTGGTCTCTACAGACACATTCTTCAATTATTCCTCGTTTCAGGTTTGCAAATTTGAGAGTTAGAACTATGAAAAGTGGAGAATTTGAGTGGCACACACCCCACATTCATACACACGCACACACAACACACACACAAAATGAAAACCCGGTGCCTATGACTCATCGTTCCCACCCCCTGATTCCACAAATGAAAATGTATCTGGATGCCACAGCCACAGCAGCATTTTCCCAGACTAGACCAGACCAGACAGAAATCCTGCTGCGTCCTGTCAGCCAAGTCAGAAGCAACATCACTTAAATCCACTAATCTCCAAATGAATCTAAAAATTACTAAAAGACTATTCAACCAGGAATGATATAGATATTTCCTTCAACAATGCCATCAAATATTAACAATGGTTGTCCTGTGATTCTGTTAAAATTTCATCTTTTGGTTTCCACTAATGATTAATTATTTCCACATTTCTTCAGTGTGTATCAACATACACCATGTATACACAATTTATCTGTTAACATACAATATATGTATGCCATCTCAGATCTCAGATATTCAGATCAATGGCCAATCAGAAGACATGACAGCCAAGGAGAAGCTGCTGCTCTGGTCCCAGAGGATGACTGACGGCTACCCAGGCATCCGCTGTGACAACTTCACCACCAGCTGGAGGGATGGCAGACTCTTCAACGCCGTCATACACAGACACCAGTGAGTGTGGGCAATTTAATACGGAACAAAAAGACATGCTGCAAAAATCATTCCACAGTGAATAACAACAAAATGAAATGTGACAACAGCCCAGACAGAAAGGTCTTCCACGGGTCCTGCATAAGCATTTACCCACCGTGTTTGGTTAAAAGATATTATACAGCAGAGTGCATAAAGAAGACATATTCCATTCATTCATTTCATATAAAATAAAGTAGTTCGTTCAGTATTGTCCATCCAGTGTAAGTTATAGTTTTGAAAGTTGCAGAGCTCTTGTCATCACTTTTTTGATACCACCAGTAGTGTTGGGGCTTGTCATGACACATCGCCATCCATGAATTTTATTGAATATAGTAAGTGCACACGGCACACTTTCAAATATCAAATTACATAACGCCAGTTTCAACCTGCTCCGAAATGAAGTTCTGTCCTCAGTATTGACAGGATGTGCATATTTCTGAACAGATTTTAGACACTATAACCCTAATTGGGTATTTCTGAACAGATTTTAGACACGATAACCCTAAAGTGTTTTTTAAGTTGTATGTTATCTGGTTTATTTGAATAGGGAGCCAGTTTGCAACATGATACAAATTTAATAGTGTAGAGTCTCCATAAAGTTGCAGTAGCATTGCTAACAAAAAACTGTATGCACTTTTGTCTGATAATCCATTGTCTACCCTTAAAAAGCATTCTTTTGACCCATTTTCTACTTACTGCACCACTCTTGACAGTACTGGCTCATGCTGCTGTAATAGAATCTGTATTAATGTCTCTCAGTGAACATTTCAGGCCTGTAGGTTAGGAATACCACAGACAGGCGTTGGCCATGACTAATACATTATCACCTTTGGGGGCGTGTTAAGATAATAATTGCTTTATTAAATATAATTAGCTTAATAAATAGTTGTAAATCTAAAATGTACAAGGTAAGATCTGATATCCTTGCTGTTGAACACTAAATATGTTAATTCCCCATGAGCTGTTGTGTGTCTTTATAGTAGAATTAGTGGTTAAAGATTGCTTTGTGTGTGAGCATCCTGGGAAATGAATGTATATTTTTTTCTCAGGAAGATTTGTCAATACAGTTTCCCATTGGTTGGTTTTCTTTTCAGAGTCCAGAGGGCAAACAATAAGACAAGCTGTATAAAATGAGAGAAAGTTAAATGCTCAGCGAGATGCATTCTTTGAAATTATGGATTGAACGAAAGAACTGCCTGCAGGGGCAGGTTTTCTTAACTGGAGTGACAAGGCACATAAGGCTGGATTTGTATCTGCCTTTTATGAAGGTGAAGGGGTGTGGTGTGTGGGCGTTACTGGTCCACTATGTGACTACTATATGAAAACTGTGGTGTTACTTCATGCGTCGGCATAATTCATTGCATCCTTGTGCAGAGTGTGTATTGGTTTTGCTGCAGTCATCCAGGGAATTCAAGATTCTCCAGGCGTTATGTTGATGTTGGTGTGAAAGTTTCTCATTTGGATTTACAGCTACTGCTGAATTTAGCTGTCATGCAGAGAACCTTGATGAGAGAAGAGTAGTGATTTTTTACCACTCTGAGGCTTTTTCATCTGAACAACCCTGCATGAGGATTAAGAGGATACTTCACATGATGATGGAGGCTTGACAAGATGCATAGGATGGATTTACATACAAACATCAATTCATCAAAAGATTTGCTAGCATAAATGAATGCACCTGTAATTCCAGCCACTAAAGCATAACTTCTTTTACTTGCCACTGGATAAGGACTTTCTAGAAGATAGTAAGATGCTCAGTTTCAGGAAGAAGTCAAAGCTGAAGAAGAAGAACAGCCTGAGCTTGGCTGGCAGTGTGTCAGGATCTGTCAATGTGGACAACCGGGTTGTCATGATGTGTGAGGACATCCCATCAGAAGAAACCTCTTGGGACTCAGGACAGGGTTCGCACAGCTCAGGGGCCCGCTGCAGCAGTGATGAACCGGGTCGTGAATGGAGGTCCAGGAGAGGGGAGGGCCAGAGCATGAGGAGCACCCCTAGGCCAGCAAACCAGTGCTCCTTTCGTGACATTCGCCACGTGGAGTCTTCTCCTCTTCATCGACAAAATTCAGGCCATTCCTCTATAAGCATCAGGGATCTGTATGAATTTTCACCTACTGTTGCTTTTTCTGCACATATTGCGTTTATTCTCTATCATATCTGGTGCTGTAGGGATATGCAATGCACATTTGTATTTGTGCATTTGGTGATCCGTCCAAAATAACTTCAGTTTACTGTTATAAAGATCTTAAGTTTTGTAATAAATTTTGTATGCATGATGGATGAGGTTCTGTTACGTGTTCAGTTATCTAGTTCTGCATTCTGGGGATGTGACCTTTTGTCTGTTCTGGGAATCAAGTTGTAGCGTGCAAGTGACGTGAAATATGGCAGACTAAAATATGTTAGTTGCGCATTAAATTACCTTCCTCGTATAGATACTCTTGACATCTGCCAGAGTTAAGTGCCTAGAGGGTCAAAAAGGCAGGTGCTTGTACGGTTTTATCAGGTGGGCTTTTTAAGAATATTTCGCCGTGGGCTAAAGGTCTTTAAAGGTGCAGCTACCTGCACTGACTGGGTTGATGGTGATGACATTTAACCTTCCAATTCCCAATTTATATTTTTGAGATTGATGGTGTTAATTTGATGTTTGGGCAGATGGAAATACATGGAATACAACTCCCCATGCAGAGAGTAGCAATCCTTATATTTTTTATCATAGCCAGTTATACTTTTAAAGTCTCACAAGATGTGTCACTAAAGCATTGTATGGCATTTGTGAATATTTTTTACCCCTAAAAGTTTTAGAATGAAAAAACTGCCGGTGATTAATTGCCCATACTTGTGTTCCCTCAGTCCCAGACTCATTGACATGGGCAAAGTGCACCATCAGACCAACCTGCAGAACCTGGAACAGGCCTTCGTTGTAGCTGAGAGAGACCTGGGAGTGACACGCCTACTGGACCCTGAGGGTAAGACTGACGTAAAGACACTTTGAATTGACCCACAAAGTGTTTTTTTTTTTTAACACTGATATTTTTAGGCAAAATCATGTGTATTATGCTACAATAGTAGTTATCAAAGCAAATGTGGGCAACAGTGCTCAACTCAGTCACTGTATGTGTAGCACTCAGTGACTATGTAGAGGAGCTGTATTTGGATCAATGTCCAAAGACAGTTAGGATTTGGTTTTAATCTGATTAGTGCTACTTTTGTAGTTTTCTCCTGACTAATGTTATTATTATACAACGTCAAATAATCTACAGTCATATGATAAAAATTTGACATTATCCTTCCAGATGTTGATGTTCCACACCCTGATGAGAAATCCATCATCACTTACGTGTCATCCTTGTATGATGTCATGCCTCGGATTGATGTACATGACGGCGCCAGAGGCAATGTGAGTAAAACATATTTATCGCATGAATCCAGATTGATTCAAAACTCCAAAATATATTTTTAGAATGCTATAAATAAATGAGACTCAGGGTAACATACGCTAATGTTTGCTCTAATTTGATCAGATTGAGTGCTTGATCCCATTTAATCCAAACTGAAGAGGCTTGTGACTCTGCTTATAAAAAAAGCTTTTGTCTGCAGTGTTTTCCACTGTGACCAATGTGAGGTTTAAAGAGCAGTGGAGGTCTTGTGAAACCAAGTAATGCATGAAATTAGCAACTTGTGGTGTTTACACTGCTTAAGCCAAAGGGATAGGCTCAAATGTGTGTTGTGTGTATATTGTCACACATCATCTGTTCACATAAAACATGTAGGTAACAAACTAAGTTCCTAGAAAAATGTAATGATTGGGTATTTAATGTTAATGTATCAAGTCTCAATCTTACACATATACAGAAGGGAATACTGATCTCACTATTAATAGTTTCCTTTTAGTAACAAAGAAAATACATTTTCCTTTTAAAAGAATGGGTACAACAGCACACACCTAATCAGAAAAAGCTCAGGAAATAAGCTACTATCTTTCTCCCACAATTGTCTTGCTCTCCCTGTCTCCCACTTTCTCCTCCACCAATCTCTGCCTCCTTGTCCACTCACACAAGACCTGGATTGTTGATACCTAATTGAGTTTAGTGTGGTGTGTGAGCGGTCCAACATGGAGACGCAGGAGAAGAAGAGCTCTCCTGTCTGTTGTTGTTAAACGCGTTGTTATCTTTTCTGCTGTGTCGGCTGCAGGAGCTCGAGCTGCGCTGGCAGGAGTACTACGAGCTGGTGACTATTATTGTCCAGTGGATCCGCCACCATATCGTGATCTTCGAGGAGAGGAAGTTCCCCGCCAGCTATGAGGAGATAGAGGTGAGATGTTTTGCTGATCATACGCTGATATCATGTCTCCAGGTCCAGGGTTGTCTTTATTTTGGGTGTGCTTGCAGTCCAGCAGCACAGAAGAGCACAGAGATTTCAAAATAAATAAAATAGAAAGTTATTTTTATGTTCTGTTGTTAAAAGAAGACAGATTGCAACATTTTGCACTTCTTATAATATACACATTGTTCAAAAGTAGTTTTGGCGGCTATTCATTGATGGATTAAACACAACGCAGTTACATCATGTCTGGTTGCAGGCTGATAGAATAAACTGTATTCATAGACATTGTTTCACTGTATGTGGGGAAGTGCTGATGCTGGGAAAATGCAGCCAAAAGGCAAATATTATTAAATCTAATCCTCAGGAGAACCACCATTGTGCCACTCCCAGTGCTAAAGAACAAAAGCGTAGCGTGACTTTGGTAGTTTTCTTAATTCTGTTTGAAGTCAAATTATAAGCAGCAGAGTATAATCTAGAGAGGCAGTTTTAGGTGTGCTTTGTAAAAGCCCTCAACAAAGTTAAGATGGTTGATTAGGTAAAGTGGAGATTGTGTAATGTTTTGCTCTGGCAATACAGGCAGTGAAATTACATGAATTCTCACTCATTATGAGTTAATTTGATATACAAAGGTCATGGGAATGCATGAATTAGACAATGCATGAAATGAAGAGAGCACCTCGCTACAAGCAGGCCATTAGAAGTGCAGACTGATGTGTTCCTTAATGTGCTCATCCTATTAAGGAAATTAGGATTTTGAATTGATTTAACAGAGAGTAATCCACTTACAAAATTTAGCAGCATAATAATGTGTCATTTACATAAGTCAGGTCAAGGTTTCAGTGTGTTTACATTGTAGGCTTTTTAGGATTTTTTGTGACATTTCTGAAAGAGAAAACATTTTAGAAAAAATAGAAAAATCTAATTGAAGAAAGAGCTTCAAGCATGAAAAACAAAATTCTCAATTTGATTTATCTTTTTGTTTTTCCTTTTCTTCAGCTTCTGTGGCGCCAGTTCTTGAAGTTCAAGGAAACAGAGCTGCCAGTGAAAGAGACTGACAAGAACCGTTCCAAACACATCTACCAGTCCTTTGAAGTAAGCTAACCCACATTTTTTTTTCTATTCCTTTGTATTCTCTTGTATTATATTCTATTGAGTAGTGACTTATGCATTGTACTCCTACTTGCCCACAGAGCGCTGTGCATGCTGGTCAGGTGAAGGTCCCTCCAGGCTACCATCCCATTGATGTGGAGAAGGAATGGGGCCGACTCCATGTGGCCATCTTGGAGAGAGAGCGTCTGCTAAGGATAGAGTTTGAGAGGTTAGCATACTGGCACTTGTGACATAATATGTATTTAATGGGATCGACATTTGAATTATAGCCTCGGTGTAGTAACAAGGACAAGATTAACACAAATATACCAAAATATTCTTATAACGGAGTTACCAAAATGTGTTGGTATATGTTATTAATATTATAATTAAATTTTGACCAGAGGTGCCCCTATAAAACAGCTTTGAATCATAGCAGAATGTTTTGCCATCTTCTATCTAGCAAAGAAAGTGATTCATTAAGTCTGCAAGTTCAAAACTGTTTTTTATGTTGTTTTGTATGTTGGCTTGTATCAAAATTAGAAGGCTGTGTACGAGCTGCTCCTCATAATTGGGCACATAAAATATAATTAGCATTAATAGTCCTGATGAAACGAAATGAGACATTGCTCATGTTGTGTGTATTTAGAGTTTTGTCACGTCATGCATGAAAAATGGATTGGTTCATGTCACAAGATGGTCTGGTCATCTTGCAGTCTGATAGCCTTGTTTATGGCTCTGAGATGTGGAATGAGTGAATGAGCAAACTGGATGTCAGAAAACAGCAACATGTTTGTCTGCCTCTGCACTGCTACATGGCAGAGCATTTACTTTAGACACAATGAGAGTGTGAGAGGAACCAGCAGGCTCGTAGCTGGAGCTTGGATCTGTGAGATATGGCATTTATGACCGATCCTCATAGACTGGAGTACTTGCTGAAACGCAGATTGCCGTAAGTGTTTTGATTGAGTTGTTAGCTTTAGCTCCTGCCTGTCTACATGGACTTTGGTTGGGTACCACAGGTTTTTTTTGCTTAACAAATTGACATGTTAGTAATAGTCAGATATGTTTCAAACTATGCCCCAACCATGGAAAAGGTCACTAGTTAAAATTCATTTTATTTTTATTTTATTGTATTGTTCTTGTGTTATCCAGACTTGAGAGGCTCCAGAGGATTGTCAGTAAAGTCCAGATGGAGTCAGGGCTGTGTGATGAGCAGCTCAACCACCTGGAGCAACTGCTGCAGACGGTGAGTCCCGTATAATCCTAATAGTGTGATTAAGCTCACAAGTTTTGAATTTAAAGACTTTTTTCTCCACAACTTAATAACACATTCATAAAAAGACTTTGCTTCCAATCAGACACTCATGTAAGAATAATGTACCTGGAGACTGCAGTCTATTATTATAGTATAATCTACTAAGATAGCAAAGTTAAGTTAAAACTTTTAGGAATCTCTAGTATACTCCAGGCAGAAAGATCCTATGCTGATCTGTCAGTTAATGTCACTCACCTGTATTTTCCCTCCTGATTTGAATGATGTTTGAAAAAGAACATTTGTTGATTTTTGTCCCTTCAGGACATTCGTCTGCTGAATGCAGGGAAACCAGCTCAGCACACAGCAGAAGTGGAGAGGGAGCTGGATAAGGCAGACCAAATGATTCGCCTACTCTTCAATGATGTACAGATACTCAAGGATGGGCGCCACCCTCAGGCAGAGCAGATGTATCGCAGGTGTGTACTACATGACCTCTTACCAAAACAAGGAATTTTGTTAAAGAGCAGTTCAAAGACATTTGTCAAGCACTTAAAGATCATGGAGTAAGATGTTTGTTTGTTTTTTATCTCCACAGGGTCTTCCGCATCCATGAACGCCTGGTGAACCTGCGCACTGATTACAACCTTCGTCTGAAGTCTACTGTGACTACATCCCAGGTTACTCTGGTACAACACTCTCAGCAGACTTCCATGAAGATGCGGCCTGAGTTGGATGATGTGACCCTGCGCTATATCCAAGACCTGCTGGCCTGGGTGGAGGAGAACCAGCGTCGCATTGACGAATCTCAGTGGGGATCTGATCTGCCCTCTGTAGAGTCCCAGCTGGGCAGCCACAGAGGCCTACACCAGACTGTGGAGGACTTCAAGTCCAAGATTGGACGAGCCAAGGCTGATGAGGTAGTGATCTTATCAGGGTTAGGATCATGAAGAACTTTGCATTGTTGATTTGGAATAAGTAGATGTGAATGACTTTTCACTAATGTTTTGATGTATTTGTTGCATCCTTGCTATTTTTCAGAGCCAGCTATCTCCTATCAGCCTTGGAACGTACAAAGAATACCTGGGTAAACTGGATCTACAGTATGGCAGACTACTGGTAAATATGCAAATTGAATATGTTTTTAGTTTGTGTAGATACGTTTTATATTTTTGTATGATTGTCTGTCAACAAATATGTGTGTAAACACCTTTAAATTGTAGTTTATATGCTATTTTTATATAAACTATGGCTAATTTGATTTTATTTCCTCTCAGACATCTTCCAAGTCCCGCTTGAGGAACCTGGATTCACTCCACAACTTTGTCAGCGCTGCCACTAAGGAACTGATGTGGCTAAATGAAAAAGAAGAGGAGGAGGTCAACTTTGACTGGAGTGACAGGAACGCCAACATGACAGCTAAGAAAGACAATTACTCGGTGTGTCTCAGAAGTAGAACAAGACCTCTGATTTTGTAGTCACACGATTCAGTCTTATTTTCTTTCATTTCACTTATTGAGACATGTTTAGATTGATTTAAAAAACATAGAAAGAAACAAAAAAACATGATTTTTGTACAAGGATTTTTGTCATTTACTGTTTCATTTGGATCCTTCAGGGTCTCATGCGAGAGTTGGAGCTGAGGGAGAAGAAGGTCAATGTCATCCAGGCCACAGGAGACAAACTTATCAAGGATGGACATCCTGGCAAGAAGACTATTGAGGTGATTACAACAGTACTCCCTATTTCAAAAGAAAAATATACATACAGCATACACTAAAATGTATCTGCTGAGGCCTAAACTAACCCGCTATCACCATTTCTTCTACCAGGCCTTCACAGCTGCCCTGCAGACTCAGTGGAGCTGGATCCTCCAGCTGTGCTGCTGTATTGAGGCTCATCTCAAAGAAAACACAGCCTACTACCAAGTATGGAGCACTGATATTTATCAATACAATTTCCTTGACCCTCCAATAAACATCTATCAATATTCATCAAGTAGAGAGTCAATATTTCTGTCCGTTCTTTGCAGTTCTTCACTGATGTAAAAGAGGCTCAGGACAAGATGAAGAAAATGCAAGAGAACATGAAAAAGAAATACAGCTGTGATCGCTCCACCACAGCCACACGCTTGGAGGACCTGCTGCAGGATGCTGTGGTGAGTGATGATGGCTTACATTACATACATAGATGGACATGCTCACAAATGTTCCACTTGCTGAAGAAAACTTAAAGGAAAAATGAGTGGTACATACATCAAGATTGCACATTATTTTTTATTCTAATTTTGTTTTTTTCATCAACAGGAGGAGAGAGAACAGCTGAATGAATTTAAGACTCTTGTAACTGGCCTGAACAAGAGATCCAAGTCCATCATCCAGCTGAAACCACGCAACCCTACCACATCCATCAAAGGCAAACTGCCAATTCAGGCTGTGTGTGACTTCAAACAGCAGGAGGTTAGAATGGCAACTTCTCAGTATTTAAACTTCAAATATGTTTCATAGTTGTTAAGGGAGCCAATGTATGTCTTCTTTTTAATGTGTACACCCCTTAATCCTGGATTCTGTTTTGGTTTTGCAGATCACCGTCCACAAAGGAGACGAGTGTGCCCTCCTCAACAACTCTCAGCCTTTCAAGTGGAAGGTCCTGAACCACACTGGACATGAGGCAACAGTGCCATCTGTCTGCTTCATGGTTCCTCCAGTCAACAAGGAGGCCATGGACAGTGTGTCCAGGTGAGAACAGTGAAGCAAAAGAAAATCTGCTGATCTCTGTTGTATGTCTGATTACTACTTTCAACTAAGTGGTATAACTATAATCCAAAAATTGATCTGGACGTACTGTATTTGACAAATTAATTACAGTTATAAATTACAGGACATTCATTACACCACATTATATTATCCTGAAGCAGCTAATTAAACTAATCAAATCTCTGACACTAATAAATGCTATGGTGTGACTTCTTAAGTACACTTTGTTTCTTGATTTTCACACTATTTCTACATTCCTGTCCTTCTCCAGTCTGGATGCAGGTTATCAGCAGATGGTGTCCATGTGGCAGACATTGCACATAGACATGAAGAGTCTGCTGTCTTGGCAGTATCTGATGAGAGACTACACACAGATACGCTCCTGGAACATCACCATGGTGCGTGTTAAGAAGTGTTTTATTGTGGAATTGTGGATAGATGTAAACCTTTATTAGTTGGGTTCCTATTATCCATTGGTTCATAGCCAGTCTTTCTTTCCAAATATGAGTTACATAGAGAGTTAATTGTCCTTTGTATGAAAAATGATATGGGGATTGACAAGGCCTTTAGAGTCTGTTATTTAAAGAGTAAGTTATTTACTTAATTAATTAATTAATTAATTTGAAATCAAATTCAATTACAGCAGAATAATTTGTTCCACTGGAAAGACTGGAAACACTAACTTTGATCAAATTAACAAGCAAACTGTTCAGGATCTTTTTTTTTTGCTTAAATATTTCTATATATTTTAGACCATGTAACGAACCAGACTCCAAACCAAAAATACATCAATAAATTAAATTACAACCAATCAACCTCTTTCGAAAAAGAAGTATAATTTCATAGAATAAGTCCTGCCCCCTAATCCCTGCCCCATTTTTCTCCATTCTGCGCAGTTAAAAACCATGAAAGCAGAGGAATATAGGCTGATTATGAGGAACCTGGAGCTGCACTACCAGGACTACATGCGCGAAAGCCAAGACTCGCAGCTCTTTGGCCCCGATGACCGCATGCAGGTCGAGGAAGACTACAACAAGTCCACCCAGCATTTCGAAAACCTGATCCGCTCCATGGAGAAAGGTAAAACTTCCACTCCAAACATCAGATTATCTTTTGACTCTTCATCGATATTTCAAGGGAATATACAATAAGTGTATAGCAACTTTATACTTTCAATTCACCTTTCAGGGGTGCTTGTTAATCTCAAAGGTGAGTGCTGGAAAACCGGTCAAAGCAACAGCTCACCAAGCTTGTGTGTGTACACGCTTTGAAGCTTTGGATGAGATGTTAAAAAGATTGTTAATGTTAGAATAGAGTTCTGAGTGACAGCATGTTGTTTTGGTTTCCATGTTGCTTTTTGTTCTTTTTGCAGCTCTGCACAATTTAAAACCTATTTGTTGTAAATTGAGCTTATATATTATAAATGCTTTTTGTCCTGTAGACATATCACCTAATAGTGTGATTGCTGAGGTAGAAAATAATGGCTATATACACAATGCTTTGAATGTATACAAGCTCTGTGTGTGTGACACAACACAAGAAGAATTGCATGTATAATCATGCTTTAGTGCACTTTGAATCTGTGATTAACATAGCAAAAAACAGTGATATGAGAATGTGAAAAATGTTTAGGAAGACATGCTGGACTCCGTGTCACATATCAACAATACCAAATCATAACCATGACATATTATACTGTGACATGTACACAAAACTCTTATCTAAGGTTTGTGAACAGTATTTTTTCATTTATTCAGTATTTCTTTATTCTGAGCCATCACGCACTTCTTCCCACAACCTCACTTTAAGAATAAAGAAACTGTTCATATATTGTCACTGTTCTAAATTAATACCAATGCTGATACACAGGTCAACAGGACGAGTCTCTGTGTAAGAACTACATCTCTGAGATCAAGGACCTGCGCCTGCGTATAGAGAACTGTGAGACTGGGACTGTGGCTCGCATTCGCAGACCTATGGACAAGGAACCTCTGAAAGAATGTATTCAGAAGACAACCGAGCAAAAGGTTTGTGCTAAGATTAAGTGTGTCATGTGTAGAAATAGGAACGTCACATTGTAATCCATATACATTTTCAGACTTCAGAGTTTAATTACCATAAAGACAGACAATACCATTCCAGACAAGGCTGCTACTACTCTGTGCTCTCGGGATGAAGTAAAAATAAGTACAGTATTAACATCCTTTTTTAAGTGGTAATGTGTCTTCATTTAGAGAAATTGTATTTAATGACCCTTGTGGTATTTTGTGAATAATGTATCATGAGCAAGGCTTTTGGAAGCCTAATAAGCGTACATCTTAGGAAGGAAAAAACATCTAGACTCTGATTCTTGGCAGCCTGCTGGCCCTGGAGGCCCAAGAAGTCCACCCACAGAGATGAAACATGGGTTGAAAAAAGGAGAAGCAAATTTATAATTAGATACAGTAATTCTGTAATTGAATTAATGGAAAGGGCTTAACACTGTCTATAATTATATTTTACCAAGATAATTGGTGTTTTGTGGAGAGAAGGGAGCAATGATAGATTGGGTGGAATTAGACTGTGTAAAAGTTCTCAAAAAAATGAAGAGAAAGAGGAGATAAAAACGTGAAAACAGAGCAGATTGTAGATTGTAATTGCTTTAAGGCCTTCAATGTATTTGCACTGAGAGTTGCAGAGACTACAGGCTTGTTACATTCCTACAACAGCTGTTCAGGTCCCCGCTGATCTCAGACTGTTATAATTTTTACATCACATCTGGCACAGAAATATCCAGTGCAGGTTCATTTGAATTTTTAAGGTGCCCCATAGCACTTTTGAATTAATTTCCTTTAGAATCTGCTCCTTATACCAGACTGGATAGTGTTCCTTTGCCAGTTGATTTCTTTTCTTTTTTTCCATGTCAAAGTTTTATATTTACACATTAACTCTTGTTGTCCTCCTCTGATTCGCAGAAAGTCCAGACAGAGCTCCAGGGGCTCAAGAAGGACCTTGATAAGGTGTCTGTAAAGACACAGGACATCTTGAACGCCCCACAGCCGTCTGCCTCTGCTCCCGTGCTGCGCTCAGAGCTTGACCTCACTGTTCAGAAGATGGATCATGCCCACATGCTCTCCTCCGTTTACCTTGAGAAGTGAGTCTGCAGTCCTCCCAACTTAATACTGTAATTTTAAGTGTTAAGAAAAAAATGCCGAGTTTTTTCAAATGTGCCAGCGTTGTGCTCCTTTATTTACTCATCATTTCTTGCCCTAGGCTGAAGACTGTGGAAATGGTCATCCGTAACACGCAGGGCGCAGAGGGAGTTCTCAAGCAGTATGAGGACTGTCTGCGTGAGGTTCACACTGTGCCCGGCGATGTCAAGGAAGTCGAGGTTTACCGTGCAAAACTTAAGGTAAGCACCATATTACCCCTCGGCAGAAAGGATGTTTGTGTTTATATGAAGTATAAAATACAGAACTACAAAAAAATACAGCAAAATACAACAAATTATAACTTCTCCTCTCAGGTGTTTGGTTGCTGTTCCTTTCAATAGTACTTCAGGCTAATTTAACGACTCTGACCATGTTTCCTCACCACTGATTGACCTATCTCCATGTTGTTTGAAACCTGCAGAAAATGCGAACTGAGGCTGAGGGTGAACAACCTGTATTCGATTCTCTGGACGAAGAACTGAAGAAAGCCACCGCCGTGAGTGACAAGATGACTCGCGTGCACAGCGAGCGCGACGCTGAGCTGGATCACTACCGCCAGCTCCTGTCTAGTCTCCAGGACCGCTGGAAGGCCGTGTTCACCCAGGTCGACCTTCGCCAGAGAGAGCTCGAGCAGCTCGGCCGCCAGCTGGGCTACTACCGCGAGAGTTACGATTGGCTGATCCGCTGGATTGGGGACGCCAAGCAAAGGCAGGAGAAGATCCAGGCTGTGCCCATCACTGACAGCAAAACCCTGAAAGAACAACTGGCTCAGGAGAAGGTTTGTTATGTACCTCTTGATATTGCCAACTGTCTCTTAACTGACTTCACATAGAGGTATTGAGCTCAACCTTTTTTTTTTTTTTTTTTCAAAACAGAAATTGCTGGAGGAGATTGAGAAGAACAAAGACAAAGTTGATGAGTGTCAAAAATATGCTAAAGCATACATTGATACAATCAAGGTGAGCATTATGCAACATTATCATGCATGATGTATTCTAAATATTGTGATTTGGAACATTTAGATAAAATGGCTGTTGCATAACTGATGTATGAACATTGTCCTTTTTTCAAATAGGACTATGAACTCCAGTTGGTTGCCTACAAAGCTCAGGTGGAGCCTCTTGCTTCTCCCTTGAAGAAAACCAAAATGGATTCTGCTTCTGACAACATCATTCAGGAGGTGTGTTTCATGCAAACCATACTGGTTAAAGTTTCTTGAAATTACTGAATATATTGATAAAGGACAGATTGACCATCAACTCGGGGTCACTGTGTGAAAGACATATACATGAAGTGTAAAATTACCCTAACAAATGTGCTTTGCTTGTTTCTTTCCGTATCAGTATGTAACACTGAGGACCCGGTACAGTGAACTGATGACTCTGACTAGTCAGTACATCAAATTCATCACCGACACACAGCGCCGCTTGGAGGATGAGGAGGTGCGTGACAACTGGCTGAGGATCCCAAACAAACTAAACTCTAACATTAACCTAACCAACCAACCCAATAATCCACCACCCAACAAACGGGTTTACCCGCCGAACACCAAACGCATGAATGCACGCACTTTTCTCTGTGTGTTGCACATGGAAACACAACAAACATGCACACAAAATCACACACATATTACATTAATGTACAGGTGACAATGTGTTCCTTTGCATAGACTACACATGAAACATTGGCATGCTGTAGCTGATCTCTTAGACAGTGCAGCGCATATGGTTTGGAGCATATTAAATGCTTTAGGAGGGATCATATCTAAGCTTATAAAACCGTACAAAAAGAAAACAAAAACAGGAGATAAAATAATTGCAAAACAAATACAATGCATGAAGTTGTATTTGTATTCAGGTGGATACAGTATTAAAATAGATTATTCAGTTGAGACCACGGCTCTCAATGTCAATCTAAAACTACAATTAATTAAGTAGATACAGATGCAGTAAATCAGATGTTCATATTAGCTGTTCCATCTTCATTCACTGTGAGTATCGTGTCATTGTAGATTTAGAATGAGGGGTTCTTTCTTTCACTAGGGGTTTCCTTTCCTTTCTTTTCCCACTGGCCACTTTATTTCCTGAGGCTCAAAGCAAGGTTAAGACTATGGTCCAGCCTTGTTATCATGGTCCCTTTTTCCGAAAATAACACAAGTTTAAGGTTTTACATTCTTTTCTAACCCTAATGTTTTGTTTGTTTCTTTGCTTCTCTTAACTGCTTGCCAGTGCTTTGCCATGATGAATGCTTAACTTGTTTGAGCATTAAAGAGGTAAATTATTCACAATGCTTCAGGTACCTACTGTACTGAATGTATCTCTGTTCCCTCTGTCATCCTAACATCTGTCTCTCACAAGCTGCATTTTGGCTTTCCTTGGCATATTTCATTTCTTGCTTTTTTATAAAATGACAGAAGATATTTTAACTGTATTTTATTCTTACTTGGAATACTTCTTCTTAAACTGCTTCTTAAAAACTTATCAAAGCTATAAACTGGCTTTCTAACTTCATCATCTGAACCTATTATTCTTCACCTTTTCTTTACTTTTCATTCCATTTTGTGGCAAATGGTGATTTAAAGAACCCCCAGTGCATGGGATGAGATTTTTTTTTTTTTTTTAAACAAAGGTTTTCTAAGAGACTGGTGTGGATATCACTCTAACATAAAACATGCAGTCTTTATTTTAAAATAATGAATTGTACCAATAAATGTTCTCATACTCTATACACAGACAGTCTATATATAATACAACAGATTGCCTAAAACGTTAATGAAATAATTCAACAAAAACTTAACTTAAAGAACTGTCCATTGAATACATTTATATTAAAAAATAATATCAAAAATATTGAACATTTCAATATTTTAATAGTGACTATAAAAATAAATATGTGGCAGACTATGATGTACAGTACATATAATATTCCTGCCACTTATGTAATAAACATTGAAATCAAATTATTGTTGAACATCAAATTATTTTGCAGCATAGCAAAATTGAAGACGATGCTATGCTATATAATAGTAGAATTCTAATTAAACTGTAGTTTTTGAGACTTAGTGCTACAGCTACAGTTGCATGCCATATGATTTTATTGCTGTGTTGTGAAGTGATATTTTGTTTCTGTACATTAATTAATACATCCCAATCATCCATTTTTTTCCCTGTATTGTCTTGTCATGATTTGTTTTAATTGCATCGTGAATTTAACATCACTTTGATTAATGTGCACCTAATTTGCATCTTGTCATTGATCTTTGAGCTAACTTTTAACATTAACATTGCACAGGTAATACATTACATTAAGTTGATCTCATTCCAGTGTAATTAGAATGTGATTACCTTAGTAATTACAATTTCAATCTACACTGTTTTGAGATGGCTAATGTAGAGTATCACCTTTAACATGTCATGCTTAATTTTAATCCTTTCTTTACCGTTTGCTTCCACTAATGCAGAAAGCTGCAGAGAAACTCAAAGCGGAAGAGCAGAAAAAAATGGCAGAGATGCAGGCTGAGTTAGACAAACAGAAGCAGTTAGCTCAAGCTCACGCAAAGGCCATTGCCAAAGCAGAAAAAGAGGCTCAAGAGCTGAAGCTGAGAATGCAGGAAGAAGTAAGCAGAAGAGAAGTTGCTGCTGTAGATGCAGAAAAGCAAAAGCATAACATCCAGCAGGAACTGCATGAGCTCAAAAACATCTCAGAGCAGCAGATCAAGGATAAAAGCCAACAGGTGGATGAAGCTCTGCAATGCCGTGTCAAGATTGAGGAGGAAATCCACCTCATCAGGATCCAACTTGAGACAACAGTAAAGCAAAAGTCTACCGCAGAATCTGAGCTCAAGCAACTTCGTGATAGAGCAGCTGAAGCTGAGAAACTCAGAAAGGCTGCCCAAGAAGAGGCTGAGAAACTACGCAAACAAGTGAATGAGGAGACCCATAAAAAGCGTATGGCTGAGGAAGAACTCAAACGCAGATCTGAGGCAGAGAAGGAAGCTGCTAAGCAAAAACAAAAAGCTCTGGAAGACCTTGAAAATCATAAGAGGCAGGCTGAGGAGGCTGAAAGGCAAGTGAAGCAAGCAGAGATTGAAAAGGAGAGACAAATCAAAGTTGCTCACGAGGCCGCCCAGAAGAGTGCTTCTGCCCTGCTCCAAAGCAAACACATATCCTTTGTCGAAAAGACCTCAAAGTTGGAAGAATCACTCAAACAAGAGCATGGTGCTGTCCTTCAGCTGCAAGAAGAAGCTGCACGTCTCAAGAAACAACAGGAGGATGCAGAAAATGCCAGGGAAGATGCAGAAAAGGAGCTTGAGAAATGGAGGCAGAAAGCAAATGAGGCCCTCCGTCTAAGACTCCAGGCTGAGGAAGAAGCTCACAAAAAGAGCCTACGCCAAGAAGAAGCCGAGAAACAAAAGGAGGAGGCTGAGCGTGAGGCTAAAAAGAGAGGCAAGGCCGAAGAGTCAGCCCTGAAGCAGAAGGACATGGCCGAGAAAGAACTTGACAGGCAGAGAAAGGTAGCTGAGAGCACAGCTCAGCAGAAACTCACTGCAGAACAGGAGCTGATTCGTCTCAGGGCAGACTTTGACAATGCAGAACAGCAGAGATCCCTCCTTGAAGATGAACTTTATCGCCTAAAGAATGAAGTTGTTGCAGCTCAACAACAGAGGAAACAGCTGGAGGATGAACTGGCCAAAGTGAAGAGTGAAATGGATGTTCTCATTCAACTCAAGAGCAAGGCTGAAAAGGAGACCATGTCCAACACCGAGAGGAGCAAACAACTTCTTGAAGCTGAAGCTTCCAAAATGAGGGACCTGGCTGAGGAGGCAAGCAAGCTTAGAGCCATTGCAGAAGAGGCCAAGCATCAAAGGCAAGTTGCTGAGGACGAGGCAGCTCGCCAGAGAGCAGAGGCTGAAAGGATTCTCAAAGAGAAGCTGGCTGCAATCAGTGATGCCACTCGTTTAAAAACAGAGGCCGAAATTGCCCTGAAAGAGAAGGAGGCAGAGAACGAGAGACTCCGTCGACAAGCTGAGGACGAGGCTTACCAGAGGAAAGCTCTTGAAGATCAGGCCAACCAGCACAAGCAAGAGATCGAGGAAAAGATAGTCCTCCTCAAAAAATCATCCGAGGTTGAAATGGAAAGACAAAAGGCATTAGTGGATGACACGCTGAAACAGAGGCGAATTGTCGAAGAAGAAATACGAATTCTCAAGCTCAACTTTGAAAAGGCTTCATCTGGAAAACTTGACCTGGAGCTAGAACTGAACAAGCTGAAAAACATTGCAGACGAAACTCAACAAAGCAAGCTCAGAGCAGAAGAGGAGGCAGAAAAACTGAGGAAGCTTGCCCTCGAGGAAGAGAAGAGAAGGAGAGAAGCAGAGGATAAGGTTAAGAAGATCACTGCTGCAGAAGAAGAGGCAGCCAGACAATGCAAGACAGCCCAGGAAGAGCTCCAGCGTCTGAAAAAGAAAGCAGAAGAGGCCAGGAAACAGAAAGAGGAGGCTGACAAAGAAGCAGAAAAACAGATTGTTGTCGCCAAACAAGCAGCCCAGAAATGCAGTGCAGCTGAGCAGCAAGCCCAAAGTGTCCTTGCTCAACAGAAGGAAGATGGCATCACGCAGAAGAAGCTTAAGGAAGAGTATGAGAAAGCCAAGAAGCTTGCCAAAGAAGCAGAGGCTGCTAAGGAGAAGGCAGAAAGGGAGGCAGCTCTACTTCGTCAACAAGCAGAGGATGCAGAGCGACAAAAAATAGCTGCTGAGCTAGAAGCTGCAAACCAAGCCAAAGCCCAGGAGGATGCTGAGAGGCTGAGGAAGGAGGCTGAATTTGAGGCTGCTAAACGAGCACAAGCAGAAAATGCAGCACTCAAGCAGAAGCAACAAGCTGATGCTGAAATGGCAAAACACAAAAAACTGGCAGAGAAAACACTGAAACAGAAGTTCCAAGTGGAGCAAGAGCTCACAAAGGTTAAACTTAAGCTTGATGACACTGATAAACAGAAATCTGTCCTAGATGAAGAGCTGCAGCGTTTGAAGGATGAAGTCGATGATGCTGTCAAACAGAGGTCCCAAGTGGAGGAGGAGCTGTTCAAAGTCAAAGTTCAGATGGAGGAGCTGCTCAAACTTAAACTCAAAATTGAGGAGGAAAATCAGCGCCTCATCAAGAAAGACAAAGACAACACACAAAAATTCCTTGCAGAGGAGGCTGAAAATATGAAAAAGCTTGCAGAGGGTGCTGCTAGACTTAGTGTAGAAGCCCAAGAGGCTGCACGCTTAAGACAGGCTGCAGAAGAAGACCTCAATCAGCAACGAGCTCTTGCAGAGAAAATGCTCAAAGAGAAAATGCAGGCCATACAAGAGGCATCCCGATTTAGAGCTGAGGCAGAGATGCTCCAAAGACAGAAGGACTTAGCCCAAGAGCAGGCACAAAAGCTGTTAGAGGATAAACAACTAATGCAACAGCGTCTGGATGAGGAAACAGAGGAATACCAGAAGTCACTAGAAGCAGAAAGGAAACGGCAATTGGAGATCATAGCCGAAGCCGAAAAACTCAAACTTCAGGTTTCTCAGCTCAGTGAAGCCCAGGCCAAAGCTGAAGAAGAGGCTAAAAAATTCAAGAAACAAGCTGATTCAATTGCTTCTCGTCTTCATGAGACTGAAATTACCACCAAAGAAAAAATGACCGTATTGGAAAAAATGGAATTCGAGAGAGTAAATTCCAGCAAAGAGGCTGACGGTTTACGCAATGCTATCGCAGACCTAGAGAAGGAGAAAACTAGACTGAAAAAGGAGGCTGAAGAACTTCAAAATAAGTCTAAAGAGGTATTGTGTCAAAAATGGCATAACAGAGCAGCTTATGTCATTGTTAACTCTATCTTAAAACTAACACACTTCTTTCTTAGTATTTCTTCTATTCCTATCTTTAATTATACTAATCATGAAACCATATCTTTGATTTTAAATATGATTTTTCATTTTGATTACAGTGCACTGTGCTCATGCAAATCACATCCCGAATATTCCCGTGCATCTATCCTGGAATGTTTATTTATTTTTTAGATATGCTTCATTTTTCAGTTTCAAGACCTAGTTGCAAGGCAGCTCCAAAATAATGAAAACTGCATTATTTTGAGTCAAAATAAATGATTTAAAGTATAATATTTCAACAGCAATCTAGTGAAAAAGATCAACTTAACATGTGTTTCAACAGTTTGAGAGCGGACAGAATATTTAATGAACCGACACCCCTAAACTTTAGGAAAATGTATGGCAATGCTGGGTGAGTTTAAATGAATTGTGTTTATCATGGACTGTAGCCAAATCTTGAAGGTAAGCATCTATAGGATAAATCATTCAAACACACACTAGAGACCAAGAACAGACTAGTTGTTTCAGTGCCCGGTATTAACTGTGATTGATATATTAAAAGATGTAGATACCTCCACCAGACTCCTTCACCAGAGCAGGTAGATGTACTTTTGTTTGTCAGGCAAGTACAACTGTCACCAGCAATATAAAATGTCTGCCAGAGATGTTTCCATTATTGCAACTATTACACCCATCGTCTCTCAGTCTGACATTACCATGAAATGCACTACCTCACATCAACCAGTACAAAAAGGATGCAACAGCCCTTACTTCCTTTTTGACAAATGTATGTTGGCTTCAACCACAACCTCCAACCCTGAAGTTTCCCATAACCCCTCGAGGCAGGGGAGAGAATTGTTGGCATATGTTGTTTGCATGGCATCATCATTATCATCAACATACTAAATTGGGAGCATAGTTGGTATGATCATTAGTCTTACTATCAGCATACACAGAGGTAAAGTTGGAAAACACTGAATTATTCCTATAATATTTACATATCTGAATGTGCACTTATCATGCAAATTCAAATCTGAGGGTATTATTCCTGTTACAAAAATCATTATAAATTCTACCCCTTGCCATTTACAATAAAAAATGATTAGGGGTATCAGTTCAGGGTACAACAAAATAGCTTCACTGGTCAATCAATCAATCAATCTTTATTTGTATAGCGCCAAATCACAACAAAGTCATCTCAAGGCACTTTACACATAGAGCAGGTTCTAAACCGTACTCTTCACTGGTGCAACACATAAGATTAAAAAAATAAATAAATACCCAACAACTGAGAGTGAGCAGAATGCCATAATGACAAACAGCATTTACCATTGTGGGCTATAGAGTATGATTAATGGTATTGTTTCCATATTCCACAATCATCAATTTAACACAAAAACAGCTTTCATACACATATGTATACAGGAAGTACAGACTTATTCTAGTATTTAAAAATATGGTTAAACACCATTTATTCCAGAGCCATGACGTCAGTGATTTTTTTTCATCTGGACTGTCACTGTTTAGGGCAAAAAACAACAACAAATGCCTTGAGATATTCAGGGTTTATTGTATTTTATAATTTTATAATTTTGATAATTTTATTTCAGTCCAGTGGAACATCTTAATAAGCAGAGCTACGATAACATTGTTAGACACTGGAATGTATTATTTTGAGGTCGTTTTACTTATTATTTTCAGATACCTGCACAATCACAAGTGGAAGTAGTAAATTACTAGCTCAAGTTTACTTTTCAAATTAAATCTTTATTCTTTTAGAGTGAACATTTTCAATGTGTATATCATTACAAGTTATGGGTCATTATCAATTCCAATGAAGTTAATAGTTAATGAAATGAACTTTCTTGTGACAACTGCAATTTCTGCTGTATATTTTAGTCAGTTGAGGTTTGTTATTCTCAGGGTTGTTGAAGACTTGATAATGTAGGTATACATTTTTGTATTTTTTTATCTCTAAAAACTACAGAAGAGGAAAGCTTTTCTTAGGGATAACTTGGTTCTCCATATGCATAAGCAGAGTGCATTGTATGAATTGTCTCCATTCCAAATTAAACTGAACAAAATATTTGAAGATTATACAGTATGTGCCTCACCTGTAAACATATTGTAACTTTGTATTTTCTTTTTCATTCTGTCAGATTGCTGATGCACAGCAGAAACAAATCGAACAGGAGAAGACATTGCTCCAGCAGACATTCCTTACAGAAAAGGAGATGCTGTTGAAGAAGGAGAAGCTAATTGAAGATGAGAAAAAGAAGCTGGAGAGCCAGTTTGAAGAGGAAGTCAAAAAGGCCAAAGCTCTCAAAGATGAACAGGAACGCCAGAGAAAGCAGATGGAGGAGGAGAAGAAGAAACTCCAGGCTACCATGGATGCAGCCCTCAATAAGCAGAAAGAGGCTGAACAAGAGATGCTGAACAAGCAAAAAGAAATGCAAGAGCTGGAAAGGAAGAGACTTGAGCAGGAAAGGATTCTTGCTGAAGAGAACCAGAAATTGCGTGATAAGCTGCAGGAGCTGGAGACAACACAGAGAGACAAACACACCGATGTCACCCTTGTAAAAGTGGTTGAGACACAAAAAGTTTTCAATGGCCAAAATGCTGGTGATGTAACAGATAGAGTGGAGATTAAACCAGATCCATTGGCTTTTGATGGCATCCGTGATAAAGTCCCTGCAAGCAGACTTCATAACCTTGGCCTTTTATCAAAGAAGCAGTTTGACAAGCTGAAAAAAGGCAAAACCACTGTGCAAGAGCTTGGTGAGACTGAAAATCTGAAGAGAATTCTTAAAGGAAAGAACTGCATTGCTGGTGTGTTGACGCCAAATAATCAAAAAATGTCGATCTATCAAGCATCAAAAGAGAAGAAGATTACTCCAGGCACAGCTATGGTCCTTCTTGAAGCTCAGGCAGCCACAGGCTACATTTTGGACCCCATTAAGAACCAGAAACTTTCTGTTAATGAAGCTGTGAAGGAAGGCTTGATTGGCCCTGAACTGCACAACAAGATGCTTTCATCTGAGAGGGCTGTTACTGGCTACAAAGATCCATACACTGGTGAGAAGATCTCTGTCTTTGAATGTATGAAGAAGGGTCTGATAGAACATGATCATGCCATCAGAGTCCTTGAGGCTCAGCTTGCAACTGGGGGAATCATTGACCCTGTCAATAGTCACCGTGTACCCAATGAAAAAGCCTATGAACAGGGACAATATGATGCAGAAATGAACAAGATTATGGAGAATCCTTCAGATGAGACAAAGGGATACTTTGACCCCAGCACTCAGGAACCATTGACATATGCAGAGCTAATGGCAAGGTGCACCACCGATCCTGACACCGGTCTGCTTCTCCTGCCAATCACAGATAAGGCTGCTCACTGCTCAAGTATATACACAGAGGAGGAGACCAAAGATGTGTTCAGCAAAACAACTGTGTCTGTCCCATTTGGAAGATTCAAGGGAAAGACTATCACCATTTGGGAAATAATCAATTCTGAGTATTTCACTGAGGACCAGAAGAGGGACCTTCTCCGCCAGTACAAGACAGGCAAAATCACAATTGAAAAAATCATTAAGATTGTGATTACTGTGGCAGAGGAGAAAGAGAAGAAGAATGAAATTACCTTTGATGGTCTGAGAGCACCTGTCCCTGCCACTGAGCTCCTGGAATCTAAAATCATTGACAAAGACCTGTACAACAAATTGCACAAGGGCAATATAACAGTCAAAGAGATATCTGAAATGGAGCCTGTCCACAAAGCATTGAAGGGTACAAATTGCATTGGAGGTGTACTTATTGAATCCTCCAAGGAGACAATGTCCTTCTATCAAGCTATGAAGAAGGACATCATGAGGACAGGGCCTGCCATGAATATGCTTGAAGCCCAAGCTGGAACAGGCTATGTGGTTGACCCTATTCATAATCAGAAATATACTGTTGACGAAGCTGTCAAAGCAGGTGTTGTTGGTCCTGAGCTGCATGAAAAGCTCCTGTCTGCAGAGAGAGCTGTGACAGGTTATAAAGATCCATACACTGGAAAGACTGTGTCTCTGTTCCAGGCAATGAAGAAAGATCTCATACCTAAAGAACAAGGAATCCGACTGCTTGATGCCCAAATGACCACCGGTGGCATCATTGATCCAGTAAAGAGCCATCGCATTCCTCATGATGTGGCCTGCAGGAGAAATTATTTTGATGATGAAGTGAAACAGCTTCTGAGCAGTCCCACTGATGAAACTAAATGCTTCTTTGACCCCAACACAAAAGAAAATGTCACATACTCACAGCTCTTAAAGAGATGTGTCCCTGACAAGAAAACTGGTCTCCAGCTTCTGCCCCTTTCTGATGAAGCAATCAATGCAAAGGAGGAGTCAGCTTACACTGAAGCCCAGACAAAAGAAGCTATGACTCAGGCAACTGTGGAGCTTGATTATGGGCCATTTAAGGGCAGGAAGGTGACCATCTGGGAACTAATCCACTCTGAATATCTCACTGAGGAACAAAGGCTTGATCTGCTAAAACAGTTTAGATCAGGAAAGGTTACAATTGAAAAGATAATTAAGATTGTAATCACAATTGTAGAGGAGAGAGAGACCAAGAAACGAGAACAGTCCAGCTTCAAGGGACTCAGATCTCAGGTCCCAGCAAGTTCTCTGTATGATTCCAAAATCATTGACAAATCAACCTTTGATCTCCTTCAACAAGGCAAAACAACACCTAAACAAGTCAGTGAGAATCCCAATGTCAAGAAATACCTCCAGGGCTCTGATAGCATTGCTGGCATCTTCCTTGAGCCGACAAAAGAGAAAATAAGCATTTATCAAGCTATGAAGAAAAAGCTCCTCAGACACAACACAGGCCTTTCACTTCTTGAGGCTCAGGCTGCCACTGGATTCATTGTAGATCCAGTGAGGAACCAGTTCCTCTCAGTAGATGAGGCAGTGAAATCAGGCCTTGTTGGCCCTGAGCTACATGAAAAACTCCTCTCTGCAGAAAAAGCTGTAACTGGGTATAAAGATCCATTCACAGGCAGCAAAATTTCCCTCTTTGAAGTAATGCAAAAAGATCTCATCCTGAAAGAGCATGCCATGCCACTGTTAGAAGCACAGATGGTTAGCGGAGGAATCATTGACCCTGTAAACAGCCACCGAGTCCCAACTGATATTGCATATCAGAAGAACATTTTCAGTAAGGAAACTGCCAACCTCCTGTCTGATCCATCTGATGATAACAAGTCTTTCTCAGACCCAGAAACTGATGAGAAAGCAACCTACAGACAGCTAAAAGACAAGTGCCAAAGAGATCCAGAGACAGGCCTGTACATCCTCCCACTCTCCAAGCCTCAGTCTCCAACTGTTGTGGAGAAGACGTACCTCTACACAGAGGAACAAACACAGAGTGAACTGACCAACACCCAAATTGACATTCCAATTGAGGGCCTTGCTGATAAACCACTTAACCTCTGGGAACTCATGAATTCAAATTTGCTTCCAGAGGCAGAGAGAGAGAAGCTCATGAATGAATATCGCTCTGGCCAAATTACCAAAGAGCGGATGATCATCATCATTATTGAGATTATGGAGCAGAGAGAGGTCATCATAAATCAGAGTCCACTGTCATATATGACAATAAGGAGAAGGATAACCATAGAGGAGTTGTACAATGCCCGCATCATTGACTTGGAGACATACAACCTCCTTAAACAGGGAAAGAGGGACATCCGTGACATAATGGAGTTGACCAGTGTGAAACAGTATCTCTATGGCACAGGTTGCGTGGCTGGGGTCACAACTGACTCAAGCTCCAAGATGAGCATATACCAAGCAATGAAGAGAGATTTTATTAAACCAGAAGTAGCACTCATTCTCCTAGAGGCGCAAGCTGCTACAGGATTCATTGTTGATCCAGTAAAGAATGAGACACTCACTGTTGATGAAGCTGTTCGTAAGGGTGTTGTTGGCCCTGAGATTCATGACAAACTTCTTTCAGCTGAGAGAGCAGTCACAGGATACAAAGATCCATACAGTGGAAAAATCATATCTCTTTTCCAGGCCATGAAAAAGGATCTTGTTCCAGAGGATTATGCTCTGAAAATGTTAGAGGCACAAACTGCCACAGGAGGTATTATTGATCCTGAATTCCAGTTCCACCTGCCAGCTGATGTTGCCATGCAAAAAGGTTATATCAACAAGGAAACCAACCAGAGACTGACTGATGATGTTAAAGGATTCACTGACCCTGTCACTCAAGAGAATGTGTCATATGCACAGCTGCTCAAGAGATGCAAGTTAGATGGTGGGTTGCGCCTCCTCTCCCTTGGAGACAAGAGGCTGATGTTTAAGGGTCTGAGGAAACAGATCACAATGGAGGAGCTGATCCACTCACAAATTATTGACCAGCAGACAGTCACTCAACTGAATGAAGGTCTTGTGTCAGTGGAGGAGGTTAGCCAAAGACTATCAAGGTACCTTGAAGGCACAAGCTGTATTGCTGGTGTATACTTGGAGTCCACTAAAGAACGTCTATCAATTTACCAGGCCATGAAGAAGAACATGATTAGGCCAGGCACTGCCTTTGAACTCCTTGAGGCCCAGGCATCCACAGGATATGTCATTGATCCAATCAAAAACCTCAAACTGACTGTCAATGAATCAGTGAGAATGGGAATTGTTGGCCCAGAATTCAAAGACAAGCTTCTCTCTGCTGAGCGTGCAGTGACAGGATATAGAGACCCTTATTCAGGCAAGACAATATCCCTGTTCCAGGCCATGAAAAAGGGGCTGATCCTGAAAGATCATGGTATCCGACTCCTAGAAGCTCAGATTGCCACTGGTGGAATCATTGACCCAGAGGAGAGTCATCGTCTCCCAGTTGAGGTGGCCTACAAACGTGGCTTCTTTGATGAGGAAATGAATGAGATCCTGACAGATCCATCTGATGACACCAAAGGCTTCTTTGATCCCAACACTGAAGAAAACCTTACCTACCTCCAGCTCATGGAGAGGTGCATCACTGATCCCGACACTGGCCTGGTGCTCCTGCTACTGAAAGAAAAGAAGCGGGAAAGAAAGACCTCCTCCAAATCCTCAGTTCGTAAACGCAGAGTTGTCATTGTAGACCCAGAGACAGGCAAAGAAATGACTGTGTATGAGGCCTATAGGAAGGGACTCATTGACCACCAAACCTACCTGGAGCTTGCTGAGCAGGAGTGTGAATGGGAAGAGATCACAATGACCTCCTCTGATGGCACTGTCAAATCCATTATCATTGACAGGAGGTCAGGGAGACAGTATGATGTTGATGATGCTCTTTCGCGTGGCCTCATTGACCAAAATGCTCTTGACACATACCGAGCTGGAAACCTGTCTATCACAGAATTTGCTGACATGCTTTCTGGAAACATGGGAGGCTTCCGCTCTCGCTCATCCTCCTTTGGTTCCACCACTGGTTCCACCTACTCCTCTCCTATGAGCCCCATACCCTCCATTAAAGCACCTGCAGTCATATGGAATGACCCATCAGAGGAAACAGTGCCTATAGCTGGAATGTTGGACATAGACACACTGGAGAAAGTGTCTATCACTGAGGCCATGCACAGAAATGTGGTAGACAACATTACAGGCCAAAGGTTGTTGGAGGCCCAAGCCTGCACTGGAGGAATAATTGACCCCACAAGTGGGGAAAGATTCTCAGTTGCTGATGCTACAGAAAAAGGCCTTGTGGATAAGGTCATGGTTGATCGCCTAAATCTGGCTCAAAAAGCATTCAATGGATTTGAAGACCCCAGAACTAAAGTAAAGATGTCTGCTTCCCAGGCTCTCAAGAAGGGCTGGTTGTATTATGAGGCTGGTCAGCGTTTTCTTGAGGTCCAATATCTGACTGGTGGACTTATTGAGCCTGATGTCGAGGGCAGAGTCGCACTAGATGAATCCATCAAGAAGGGCACAATTGATGCCCGCACTGCCCAGAAACTGAGAGATGTCAGTGCTTATTCTAAATATCTAACATGTCCAAAAACCAAACTGAAAATCTCCTACAAAGATGCCATGGACAGAAGCATGGTCGAGGAAGGATCTGGTCTGAGGCTTCTGGAGGCTTCCTCACAATCCAGCAAAGGCCTCTACAGTCCCTACAATGTCAGTGGCCCTGGATCTGCTTATGGCTCCCGCACTGGCTCAAGGACTGGATCCCGGACAGGCTCTAGGAGAGGCAGCATTGATGCTGGCTCTGGCTTCAACATGAACTTCTCATCCTCCTCCTACACATCCGCCTCCTCAACTAGCTACAACCGCAGATTTTGATTAGCTAGTTCTGTCCCTAACAACTTTGAAATGCTTATGTGACTAAGAACCAACAATATTAATGCACTTTACAGTTGCATTTCTTACAGGAAAAAATAGTTACATTAACAAAGAAGTAATAATTTATTTATTCTGCCCTGCATGTGGTCACATAAAGAATTGGCTAGGCTATTAGTTTTAATTCATTTATAAGAGATGTATAAACATGTGCCTCATATATGGAGACATAACCAAGCATTGCTAGATATATAAAATATTAATTTTCTTTAGTACTGATTACAAAATCAGTTTATATTTTTTAAGGCAAAGCATGCAATATCTGCTGTTTCTTAAGTGACTTTATAGTTTTCATTTTACACCTGTTAAAAAGTTGTATACTTGTGTTTTCTGAAACTAATATATACTGTATGTATGTCAAACAGAAATATTTTTCCAGTATTCCTTGTTTCCTTTGAAATTCAAGAATATGTGTCTATTTTGTTATCTTTTTTGACAGTAGTACTTAATGAGATAACGTATGTCAACATAGTTCTAATGTTTTTAACAAATTCTAAAATACATAGATGCCTTCAAAATTTCTGAATGTTTGTATAGAGTATGGACAGATTTTGTGTTTATTTTTTGTTATTTGCTGCCAGGGTAACTAAATAATATACCCAGTTAGTTACAGCGCAGAATGCACCTATGAGACATTAAAATGAGACACTACAAGAATACAACACTGAACAGATTGCCAGAATTAAAATTATGCAGAAACCAGTTTCACATATGTCATTACTTTGTACCATCTATATCCAGAGGACTTGCATCCTTTTAGTTCATTACACTACTTTTTTTACACACTCCAAGTTTTGGATTCTTCATATTCACCCTCAATCAAGTGTTCCTGGTAAATCCCAAGATGATGTCAGACTAGATCCTGCACCCCCAATCAGACCTGGCGCCTCTTAATTTGGTTCTTGTAAGTTGAAATGATTTTGTTTTGGGGTTTTGTTTGTTTTTTGTTGTTAGCTGTTTTTGTTATCTGTTTTCTTCAGTTGATTTTGATAACACCTCAGAGCCTATATTATGCCATTTCCCCCTACCTCACATACTACCAGGGTAATACCACTGGTAAACAATGTTTTATTTAAAAAATCTCTTAACTGTTGATTGACTTTTCTTTGTCCTCTTTTTTCAGCCCCCTCAGTCTCTCACAATCCAACAAATAAGCACAGACACTCAGTTGGCTAGAGAATATGATAACCCCAATTTGGATGGATATACGAGTCCATGTCATCATCAAGCAGTAACACAGGTACAGTAAATAACTGTTGAAAACATTATTGTCATTTTAATTTAATTTTCAAAAGATGAAGCCATGTTTCATCAAGACTGTTTTGCAATTTGATTTATTTTCTTTCTTTTTTTATCATTGCATGGTTTTGTTTATTTGATTTTAATTTCATTGATTTTAATCCATAGTCATATTCTTTCATTTCTAGATCTGCCATTGAGTATGTCCTTTCTTCTATTGCACATCACATTTGAAGAGAGCTGAGGCTGAGTGAACCTGACACCATCTTGGGATGCCTTTCTAGGAACACTCTTCATTCATTACCTGTTTTTCATATATTTATTACTTGATGCTAATAGTGATTTGTGTTTCATATCCTGATACACTCCTAAAGCATACATGCATCTGTGTGTACGTTCTTTGAATTAAATTGGGATTTAGTGTAGTGGTAAGACAACACATCTTCATTTAGTTAGTCCTAAATCCACTGAGTATATTTTTGTATTAACTTTCACTATAAATTCAGCCCAACCAAAGTGCTAATGCAAGGCATTTTGAGAATTATATATCACCACATCGCATGAATGTATTAGATAAAATCAACTCATACAGATTTCCATATTCAAACTGAAAAAGAGCTTGAAGCTTTATTTTGCTGAGTTATTTTTCCACATCAACTGTTTCTGTTATGCATCTTTAAAGTGTTTTACCTCTGTAAATGTTTTTATTTTGTTTTCATCATGTTTTTTTTGATATATCATGAATTTGCCTTGCATGTTTCACTAACTTTACAAAGGATATTTGGGAAAAATGAAAATAAAGCCAACTGCAGATGTAACTGTGGTGATTTTGTTTTAACAATAGTGGACTTTGTTATATATTCCGAACATAACACTGTGTTGTAAATAAATGTGCTTTGCGGAGGCCCTCTTGTCATTCATACATGAATATGATTCTGAAAGCAGCATTATGGAGCATAGTGTATAGATTTTTTTTTTTTAAGGTGATTAGCAGTGGTTGCAGGTGACCGTATTGTAGGAGACCTATATTCTGTTCAAGGACACTTCATTTAATAGTTTTAAATAAACAGTGGTAGTTGACCACAAGAGGGCAGTGTTAGTCTTGTTTACACTTATCCACAGTGAACCAAGTGTAACAGCTACAGCTCTACTGCTATTGTTAATCCTACTAAAATATATGATTACTATAATGTTCAAGTATTTGTCAGATTAATGAGGGTCTGTTAAAGGTTCTGAGGGCTGATGAGAGGCTTATTACCTTATTTAATTCCATCCAAAATGACAAGTTTTGATTTTTCCCAGAGAAATGTATCCAGATCATAGTATAACACACTCCACTGGACAATATTGGTTTGTGGATTTACATCCACTGCTTTTATATTGCACACATACATATTTTGCTCTGTGTGCCAACATTAGCCACTGGGTTCAATGGAGGAGACTGCCAACAGGAACAACGGGGCATTTACCTCCCAGAATTCCTCACTCAGCTCCCTTGACTACTCAGATCTGACTCTTTCCCTACCAGCGCTCCCTGCATCGGAGGCTGGAATCTGGGAGGTAAGAACACAAATAATAGAATGAAAAACTGATATCATCATATACTGTACAGCATAATTCCTTATAAATGTGTTGAATGAATAGGGTCAGCCCAAGCAAACAGAAATACCATAGAAGTAACAGCACCCTATACAAGAATCGGTGCAGGAATAGGTTTGATTATTATTTGTAATATTCTCTTACAGGATAAAGGAAGTGTTGTGGTTGGATCACCAACACCTACATCACAGGATCAGAGATATGGGTATGCTTAAAATGAGAAGAAACAGCCATTAAATTGTCCGTTCTTCTTGACAGATTGCCGCACATATTGGGTAATATGTCCTTGACAAAGTGATGAATATGCAGCATTAGAACAAATGACATACTCAACCTTTAAGAAATACTATCCAATATACATTAAGATCTAAGGTTCATCATGTAGACAGCCACTCTGTAATCAAAATGAATAAATCCCGCTTGACTGAAATTGGCCACCAACAGTCAGATTAAATAAAACAAACAGCTTGTGACGACAGTTGGTCGATTGTATCAGCTTTGCAGACCGTTCTGTATCTGCCAACAACACAAAGGCAGAGCTATGAATCATGATGTGTGCACACAGTGTAACACATCTAATTGAAACATACTGAAACAAGAAGACTAAGGTTCCAGCCCAACAGACAGAGAGAGCAGATGCCTTCCTAATGAGACATTTTGCTAATGTTTTCAACTGAGGAGCCTTGGTGAAACTTTGATAAGAATGATAATTCTTGAAGATTTAAAAAAAAAAAAAAAAAAAAAAAAGTAGCTCTTCCTGCCACAGCACAAGTGATAACTATGCTCTTGGGTCTGTTGTCCAAATCACCTGCTTCCTGTCAGATCTGCTTCGTTTAATAAAAACACTGACAACATTAAAGTTAACATATTGTATTCACATAACAGCTATTCCACAAATGCTAGCACATTGCATCACTATGAATGTGAAGAAATCACAATATTAAGCAAAACTGTTTGTGACAAGACAAATAATATACATGTTTTATTTAGTCATAAACATATATTTTATGTTCCATTGTCCTGACTGTAGGTTTGAGCTATTATTTGGTCTTAAAATATTATCAACATAGCAAACACCTTGCATTGCTTCCCTTCTGCTTTAGGAGGCACGTGGAGGACTTGAGCCAATGGCAGTGTGAGTTCAGGGGTCAAATCAGAGCACTGAGACAGTGGCTGAGGAGTATGGAGATGAGGCTGCCTCCCCTGGACCCCAGGGTCAGTTGGGCTTCCTGTCAGTGTACCTGCTGTTGTTTCTCTACCTCTCTTATTGCTCTTCTCTCTACTGTTTCTCCTCATGCCATGTTCCAGTTGTCGGAAAAGCATCTTTACTGTTCATGTTTTTTCAGCCATCACATCCTCCACCTGACTCTCTCTCTCTCGTATTTTGTGTGTCAGCCAATTACAGTATTTCTAAAGGCCACAAAGTTACTTGTGGGGCCCTCGTCACACTGGGAAACAATGTAACAACTTTGCAACATCACTGATTTTAAACCCTGAAGGATTACAACGGTCTTTTATGCGATGAGAAAGTGAACAAACTGAAAAAAAGGTTGCCAGGGCTATTTTTCTTAATTCCTATTTGAAAGGGACGTTTAGTGAGGGATATCGTGTACTGTGAATGGTGGGCAAAAGCTGAAATAAACGTGCTGCCACATGTTGGTTTAACTGTAATTTCATGGATAGAGAGGAATCTGAGCAAGACTCCGAATGAGTCCAACCTCATTCATATAATCCACTATCGCTATGGCACAGGGCAAGCATGGTTAACAGAGATATTTTACAATGCATGTCCATCGAGAAGAATGCTGTCTAATATGTTTTAAACAGTGTATATATTTTAGGTAAGAGCATCTGTGAATATGCTTATAAACCTCACAGTTTTGTTGTCATTTCTTACTATTTTTCTGACAGTATTTTGTGTTTTCATTCAGTTTACCCTATGATGCTTTCTATAATTACAACATTACAGACTGCCTAACCCACTTTCCCCACAGACGTCAATGCAGATTGATCGTATTTAATTTTAAACCAGCATCTGAAAAGACAAGAAAGAGGAAGAAAATGAACCACCGAATCTCGTGACACAGTGTACTAACATTTAGTTAATTGAGCATTCCAAAAAAAGAGCAAAGGGATTGTGAAGGTTTTTTCAAAGTCAGACATACTCAGACGGATACCAAGGTGGTCCTTTTCCACTCCTGTGGGGAGACTTCTTTAGGCCACAGGGGGACAGAGGGGCTGGGGAATCAGGCTCTATTGTGCCTGGCCTGGACAGCCCGGCTAGAGAAGTGCTTGGCACTGGAGGCCCTCTACACACATGAACGAACACACTGAAAAGACATTAGACTCAGATGGGAGGAAGAGACAAGGGGGGAAAGAAAAGCAGGATCTTTATGGTAAGAGGGCTCAGATCTGACTGTTGCGGCATTTTAGAACATAACTGTAGATCTTGTGATACATCCATTTATAACCAATATTTACACAAACACTTGTCAGAGTCAAAGCTGTTCTGGATCCATGGAGCTTGGATGGTTAAAAAGGAACTTATTTGAGGTCATATCAGGTCAGCAGATTTTCTGACTGGTGTAACTAAAACTTATTTGTACAAAGGACAATGGATCTATAACATGTTATTTTATCCTGTCTGGATGTGCTCTGACACTGAAATAATTAATTTAGCCCTTGGATAAGGAACATTCTCATTGGGGTTAATCTATTGTGCCACACCAACTCAAAGACATTATAGCACAAAAAATTGTCACACGCACCAAGATGGTGAGGTAATAAACTATTTGATTATCCTTTGTGAAGGTTGACTGCACCTTCTCCAATGAGCCGTGAATTAGTTACACAAAATAATGAAGAGAATTTGATGTTTTTTGTTATAGCAAAAATTGGTTTTGGCGGATTTAGTTATATGGTCCATTGAAGTGAATGTTTTGTATTGTCCTGACTGAATGTTTGAGCCATTAATTGATTGTATGGTTGAAAAGGGCCCAGAGACAAAATACGATCTGTTTGAACTCATATGACCTTCTGAGAAACTGTCTCGGGATGAGTTTTGACCCAAAAAATGGAGAAGACTTTTCCTTATTAATTTTACATGACACATTTTGTCTCAGTTTTAAAAAAGCCACTGTGTCCCTGGGGATTGATGCGTAAGATGCACAAGCATGTATTATCACACCGTGAAAGCTTGAACATTTTAGAGAGCTTTATTTTGACCCCCAATGAGAGTGTGTGAAATAAGGGGGTGTCTTTTTATCTGTACCGTGCCTTTATCATACTGCATCCGACCACAGACCTTTGTCATGGTAATACTGTGAGTCTGCTGCACTGCTGGTTTCAGTCTGGGCCTGAGGGACTTGTTAGTTAGCAGCATGAATGAGGACATCCCTGAGCCGTCCCCCCCACCCATATACAGACCTTTCTACAATTCACAGGAGAGAGGCACACACCTGCTCCTTAACACAAGACATGCAGTAGCACATCTTAAACTGTTTTTCCCATGAACATTGGGATAAATGTCTGCTCCAATTAGAGGTTGTCGAGCATGAATATTATAAGCATTTATAATGGGAACACTGCAATTTGAAAATTCACACCATATGGACCAGAGGCTTGTTAATATGAATAGCTTTTTAATAGACTAAGAACTCAAACAAACTCAACAAATCATCAGTTTGTTAAATGTGTACAGTAGGTGTGCATGTCCCTGTCTTATTTGCTGCAAAAACTTCAAGAAAATAATTCATTACAAATTAAATTAATTTCCAGATTAAATCAATTCGGACAAATAAATACATAAGTAAATAAAAATATTTTCTCAATTTAACAATGTGTGATTTCAAAATCAATCACTTCATTTCATTACTCATTTGTACACATGAATTACTTAAGTAGTGCTCTCAAATGATCTATTTTGCCTTTCCCTCTCTTCCAGAGGACACCAAACAAGTTCAGTCAGCAGGAAGTTTGAAGAAAGCAAAGGAAATATTTCCTCTATAATGTCAGGTACTTTTTATGTGCCGAATAAGGTGAATAAGTCCCGTATTCCGTAGAATTTGTTGTTTTTTTCTCCATTGCCCTCCCCAGGTACCGCAAATTAAATACAGATAATACGTATAAAATACATGTCAATATTGAATTAATTTGACATCACATTATCTTCTGATAATTCAATTGAGAAAAACACTTCATTGACAGTAAGCAAGGTCCATTCAGGATCTCTCAATCATATCACACAATTTTCCACAGCGGATTGAATTTCCCTATTTGTCATGAAATTGTAGATGTTTAGATTTCCTCCCCTGAGAACAGAATAAGACACTGAATGGACCTTATCGAAGGATTATTATGTCAATTTGTGTTCCCACGGTCAAAAATGATCTTCAATCTCCACATTCACGTCTGTTTTTGTCTAATCCGGTAACTCAAATACCAGACATAAAAGATATTTCATTGTATTGTTACTGAAATCCTGAAAATCCAATTACGCCTGGTTGTCTGGAGCTACGCTGACCCCAGACATATTAAAAGGCTAGCTTTCTTGGGTAGAATAGTTGTAGCAAAATGTCTATCAATTTACAGCTTTACTGTATATGGTATATCTTGCCCAAAACTTCATTGGATAAATATCTGATGGCTGACAAAACAGGATTTGATTAATCTGCTAAATAAATAAATGGGGGTCACAACACTTTCTGGACCCATTTATTCTCACTGTGAATAACTAATGACTGCCACAATGTTTTTTCGATATGCCGCCTGCTGTGTAACCTAAGGAGTGGCAACTGCCCACACTTTGCCATACCTAATTCTTAGAAATGATAAAGGCTCTTAACTGTGACGTCATCTAGATGTACATTTACGACAACCTCTAAACTCGCTTAGTGAGATACTTGCTAGAATTTACAGTGATCAAACTTAACAAAATGACACATATAAGTAATAATAAAAATGTGCACATTTTCACAGCAAATGCTACTTTCTTTTTACACTGTGTCCCAAAATGACGTCACTGACATGTCAAACAGACATCTTGTCAGTGAGACAGTCAGGTTAAGGTCAAAAGTTCTTCTTTCTGCTTTCCCTCCCCCTGCTGATGAGGTACTGCTGGATAAAGGCTCTCTCTGTCTTAAAGGTCTCTGGTTTCCCTGGGTCTGCAGCAGATGCTGCATCCCAAATAAGCCTTGTACACACAACTTACAAACAGGCTCAGGAAGAGGGGTCACAGATCACAGCCTATTATCCTGTTTCTGACAGCCAGCAAACAGCATCCCTTGCTCTCTAACGCTGTCATAACCTTTAAGGAAGAGGGGACTTGTGTCATTGCTGTGAATCACCTACAAGACAAATGAATAAAGACGTTTGCTGGCAGTAAAGTAAACTTGTTTGTTTATATTCAAGCTGGGATTAAATCTTGCATCCAGCTGATTGTTTTTCTCTTGTTTGGCGTGTCAAATTGATTTTCAATTGATCTCTCCTATAAGAGATTTTTAGATTCACACACTTTTTCAGGGTTAATGGCAACATGGGGCCTCTTCCTTTATGGCCTATGCCTTCTTTTGCTCTAAGGAAAATGTGGACTTATGGCTGTAAATCCTCTCTTCCTGGGAGCAGTTGAATCAAACACATAGCTGATGATTTGGTTGAACTCCTCTATCCCCAAGTGGCTAAATCCTCCTCTCACCCATGACTAAGATTTCCAGTATCCAGGCAGCCCAGCAGGGCCCAGGCAACCCAGTGGGGAAGCCCATCAACCTTTCATCCACTTTTCTTGGAAGGAACCTCTTTGGTGATAAATGACGGTGCGCACGATGAATGGTGCTTCTGATTTGACCCTTAAAAATCCCCCCCAACCCTAACCCTTCTTTTTGTCATTTCTCATGAAGAGGGCCAATTACCATGTTCTCTGGAGGAGCCATTGAGGTCTTATTTAATTTGGAGGCAACAGAGAGGTTGAGATAGCAGAAGAAGGGGAAAATAAGCCCGCAAAATTAATCTTTTTTCCTCAGATCCTCTGGCACATGGGATCTGTGATCAAATTTTGGCTCCTATTGGCCACTAATTTGGAATGGCATTAATTTGGAAACTCTCTTTATCCCTTCTCCCAATCTGCATCCACTCCATTATTTCAAGCATTTTGGAAAGCCAGCTGAAGGAAAGGAATTGATAAACTGCCCAGAGATGAGATGATTTCATCAGCTACCAATCAAGCCAGACGTGGCAGCGTATTGCATCACTGCAAAGCTCAGACCCCCACACAGTATTCCAGTTGCCCTTCAACTACATCAGCTCTTGTCTTTTTAAGAACTGTGCGCAGTCTCTATGTGCACCTACTGTGAAATGGAGAGGAGAGATTTTTGGCTAAATCATTTAATTAGTACAGAGAGGGCTGAGAGGTGCTGGAGGATGCTGAAAGCTGGGATCAGGTGTCATGGTTTTACAACAATGTCTTCCTGGCAAAGTGTTTGCCTCATCACTGCCAGCTCTCTTTCAGATGAAGAGAGGGGGGACAGGGAATGCGGGCCTTACTTGCTCATTAAACAGCTAAAAACATTAGCTCTCCGAGTGACCCAAAGAAACAGCTATCTGTGTGTTTGTGCATCTTTTACAGCTAAATTGTCTGTGCTGTCTGATGTGTAATTCCCTGTATATCGTCAGGATTGTGAGATAAGTACAGGATATCTTTTAAACAGGCAGGGAACTCTTGCATCAGCACTAAAGTACTCAGGGGTTAAATAACTTGACCCCCCAGGGGTCATTCTATTCAATTCACTCTTTCTCTTCCCCCGTCAGCCACTGTGACAGACACTTTCAGGTTTCTTTTTTCCTCTGCCGTTTTTTTTTTTTATCACTATTTGCATAAAGACAAGGGTAGGGGCTTAGAAATGTGGCAGTAATGTAGGAGTTGTGGATAGCTGTGGCAGCTTCAAAGAGGATTTATTAGCCTATTTTATTTTATTTTTTACCACCACCAGCATGTCAAGTGCTTATTCGTAAAGAGCTTTTGAATGCTATTAAATGAATGGCTATGTAGACAATAACATTATAGACTGTTTTATAAGACTAGAACTCTGCTAGGTAAGATATTTATACAAATATGTAGTGGTGTTAACAGTCACATAGAGAGGCTACAACAAAATCATGTCCCACCCCAGTTAACTTAAAGGTATACTACACAGGATTTAAAACAATGTATACATATTCATACAAAAGTAATCCCTCTTAATCATCACTTCTGACCCACTAGAAGTGTGTGAAGGGGTATTTATCTGCAGAGACTCTACCCTTCGTATTATTGTGCTGTGTTCAGGAGGTTTCTGGGCATCAACCTTTGGCAGTGGCTGTACAGACCACAGCCAATAACAGCGTGCAGGGTGTGAGGTCGGGACATATAGCACAAGGTTACATTGCTGTGTCTGTCTACTCTGCTCTGCTCTGTGTCTGTGTCATGAATGTATAAAGAGCTGCAGGTCTGCGTGTCCGCTTGACTGAAGGCAGGGCAGAGCTGAGCTACACACACACACGCAGAGAGAGGCCACACCAGACAGGTTGAAGGTGCGCTTAGGCAATTAATTCACGCAGATTCAGGCAATGCAGCACCTTCCCACAAGGTTGTAGATAAGTGTGGACATTCTTATTTGTGCTTTAGAACATAATTGCTGTGAAACAATCAGAAATAACATTTTATTTCTCCGATTCACAGCTTTGATCTCACCAGCGCCACTCTTACTCAGCGCCATTCAATCTCTAGCTCGCTCAACCACCACCGCTCTCTCTCAGTTTATTGCTCCAAGAGCCAGGGAAGATCATTTTAGTGATGAAGGCTCTCTCTTGTGTACACATTCATACACGTTTTTGACCTAATGGGACAGTGAAATGACAAAACTATCATCTTTGTTTGAGCAATGTATTAAAAGACACATACCCTGTGTGCAGTGCAAGCAGAGTATACCTGAGTTAAGTCTTTGTTAATGGAGTGACATCATAATCCTGTGGCCCAAACCGAATAAATCAGGACTGTGCACACATCTCACACTGAATTAACTACATTTGTATTGACAGGTTTAAAGAGATTTCCACTCACATGTAACTCAGAAGGCAGAGCAAGTGGTATTGATTATATAATATTTTATGAAGTGTTATGGTGCATACTGACACAGTGGAATGCAAACAGAAAGACACGTGAATATTCGTCCTAATAGAACATATTATTCATATCTGCCTTCACAGGGAGGTTAAACACAGATTAATGTAAAAAATAAAAAATAAAAAGTCAATGCTCAAGAGAAATATCTGATGTTCATAAAGAAAAAGTCAATGGTGACATTTGCTTTCCCTGAGAGGCTTTCTCCTTCAACTAATTCTAACACTCAGATATGACCTTGTGGATTAAGAGGGAGGTAGAGGGCGGGTGCCTGTGTGTGTGTGTGTGTGTGTGTGTGTGTGTGTGTGTGTGTGTGTGTGTGTGTGTGTGTGTGTGTGTGTGTGTGTGTGTGCATGTTTATTGGGGAGACAGAGCGAGAAGTGTGTGTGTGTGTGTGTGTGTGTGTGTGTGTGTGTGTGTGTGTGTGTGTGTGTGTGTGTGTGTGTACTGTACTTGCATGCATGCAGTTGATGGATCAGTTGATTGGTTGATTATTTGGTTGGCTGGAGAAAGACAGAAGGAAAGGAATAGAGAGGACAGCATTTGGGGCGTAAATACTCTTTGTAAATCATCTAGATGTACGCTTCTATTTTATTTTAGTGTACCTGCACAGAGACAATTCCGGTATTTGAAGTAATCTTGACCCTATCTTATATTTGAATAAACACCTGAAATACAGTTAATTAAAATAAGCTATATGGTTCGTTAAAACAACAGAGAATGCCAGGAACTGTTACTGTAATGGTGTTTGCATACAGTAAGCTTGGAGTGCTGCATTTCTAGACAAATATTGTGACTTATTGAAATGGGCCATGATAGAATTTAACCATAGGGGTCCTTCCTTTGCTTTCCCAAGCCAAAAAGCAGAGAAAAGACGCTGTTTTATCTCCCCATTGCTGTCTATTTTGTGTTTGCTTCCAGGCTCTTTGTTTATGGGCCAGGGTTGCAATTGCTGGAAGTGAGTTGAAAAGTAATCTGAGATGTTTTACAGTAATTAGTCGTCTTTGTTGCTGCTGTGGAGACCGCTGCACTGACTCTGAATGGGGAAGGGGGGACTGCAAGGGGGTTGGGGGTGAATGTGCAAGTGGGTGGGTAGCAGGGTGGGTGTGGGTCCCTTCTTTTGTAGCCTGCACTTCTCTCCTTCGCCATCGAGAGAGGGAATGGGCTGAGGCAGCTGTCACTTAACATGTGAATGTTTCGAGGGCGGCCCAGGGGTCTTTAGAAAACTCTTCTTTTTTTGCCCCCCACCCAGCCTATTTTTCAAGCAGAATCAGCATGGAGTTTTCTGAGCCGCAGTCAAACCCAGAGGAGGGGCTTTGTTGGATGAGAAGGGGGAGAGAGTGAGAGAAAAAGCCTGGGGAAGGTAAAGGGGGCACTTTGCCGCCTAGCTGCCTGGTACAGGAGCAACCTGAGCAGCAGCAGAGCTGGTGAGAATGCCACCGCCTTGCCGTTACATGGAGCTGGCAAAATCTGACCTCGATGTGAAAACTGCACTTGGCTGGGAACTGTGGGAGTTCAACTGAGCCGTTGGAATACATTGTCTTCATCTGGGCGCACTATCCCATCGGCGGCGTTAACAAGGAAGGAATTCCTCTATCACAGCTCCCACAACAAAGGAGAAAGGGAGAAGAGCAGAGCTGGTGGGAGGAGAAGTGAAGTGAGGGGAGGGGAGGGGTGCACTGTGAGGGGAGAGGAGGACATTGTTTGCCTGTGACTGTGGGCAACAGAAAAGCATGAGTTATCAGGGCATGTGTGACTGTGTTTAGAAAGTGTGTTTGTATGTGAGCATGTGTGAATGAGTGGACTTGATTGAGTGTGTGTTGGAGGGGAGCATGCGTGTGTATGTGTGTGTGTGAGGAGTCTTCAGTTTGGGATGTTGGGTGCTGGGAGGCCGTTCAAAGGATGCTCAAACAAAGCTGGATTTTTTTCTCTTTCTCTCCTTTTTGAATGGTGATTGGGGACTGGCTGGATTCCTTTACTCATGCTGTTGGGCTCCGCTTCAGGGTAAGTGTAGTTCACGTAAGCTCAAACCGCCAAAAACTGCCAGTAACACAGGATTGGCTTAGAGAGAGTTTTGGTTTTGGACTTTGCTGGCCAGGGATTGAACCAGGGAGCCATGTGACAGTGGAAGAGTTGTGACTGATGGATTTTCTTCACTTATTCTAGATAAGTAGAGTATAATAAGATACAAGTGCAACAGACAATGAGATGTTCCAGTAGAAACAATATGAATGAATGGATCATTGTAATGTAAGTATATTTTACTCAATTCAGTATTTTTTTCTGTGTAAACAGTCTTTCAGTTGATTGGATTTTATGAAAGGATTCACAATCTTGACCAACATTTTAACCTCAGTTGGCACGGCCATTTTCACGAACTATCCATTTTGCAGAAGCCATGCTGACATTAAATTTTATACAGTAGCTTTGTGTTGCATGTTTTGAAGACTGTCTCTTAAATGAATATGCGACCTTGTACAATATCCACCCTTAAATGTTATGAGTCTCATGGGTGAATGCACAGCTGCCATCCTTGATTAGGGACCACTACCATGATTACTATTTCAGGACCTCCCTTAACAGAGACCAATACACAGCACTGACACAACATTATGGGGGTCTACTGTTGTGATTGATGATTATTGTTTTGCTACTAATTGCAAACCCACCCATAGAGTGCATCTTAAATCATATAAATGGGTCAATCTTGACAGTTCACAAGATAAACATAAGATCTTTTTATGGTATGCTGGTGAATGAGGCGTTGCTCAAAGCACATACATATGTACACAATTAAATAAGAATTAGACATTGGATGTGAAATTGAAGTAATTGATTTCTTCCAGAAAATAACATTAGGTTTTTACTTCATATCTATTTAGTCATACCATGGGGAAGACCCCTATACTATGGTTGTAATCAAATTCATCAGGAAATGGACTGCAGTCATGTATCATAAATCACTGTTGAGAGCACAGAAAGGGCTGGTCTGAATTAAGGGGCATTTCTAAACAGGTTAAGTGATGGGATGGTTAGGTCATGCGCAATATGAGTTAAATGGAGGAGTGGTTCTCTGGCTCCCTGGTTCTCTTTCTAGTATCATCCTACTAGAAAGAAAGAGGTGCATATCAAATTCAAGCGTGGGGCATGCTGAGAGGGTTTTCTCTGGTTTGCTTTCATTGTTTTCATTGAATTATGTAGGTCATAACATCATTATATTTCCTCATTTGAGGGCCAAAGACTATAATATAATATAACTATGCTTATAAAATGATTAACTGTATGCTGTTTATCATCATCTGGGTGGTTCAGTCTATTAGACATAATAAAAAAAGTATATTTTATTTTAAGGACACCTCTCCTCTAATGAAGCTACTCAGCATGTCCTCACACAATGTTGTGAGATCACTGTAGAAGCAACCGTGTAATTTAGCAAATGACCACACATGTGGTGCAGTAACCAGACACGGCACACCCTCGCTCTCGAATTGTTAACCCATGTGGACACAGCCACAGACACTCTCTCTGGCCTACTCGGGAGACCGCTGGGCAGTGATCTGAGCTAACTGGGTAATCATTGATCTTGAGGCTGGGGCTTTGTCTGGGCACCACTCTCTGATCCGACTGTGTACTCCCCTGTGGATCCCTTGACTGCATCATCTGCTCTGCAGAGATATGCATGATGTAGATAATTACTAGCCTAATGCACATGAAGGCATCATATCAAACTAGCTCATTTTGAGATTCTCATTTAGTTAAAAGCTATGGTAATTGTAATTGGTTTCATGTTTGGGAATGAGAAATGAGATTATATTCAAATATGGGATGGATATTGACAGCTTTTTCTCCTTGCCTGCAGACTTTCTTTGTGTCTTACCTCTGGCAAAGCAAAAAAAAAAAAAGAAGCAGCATATTCAGCATAATTTTTCTGCCTAGTGACTAACACTGAGATATAACTGTACACTCATTGTGCTAAAAACAATTTAACACAAATGCATTGCATTTTCAAGCCAGAAAAACATCTTTTCACTAATAGTTTGAGAAGCCAACATCCCAATTTCCCATTTTTGACCCATATTGCGCCCCCACACAGATCTTTAGTCACCAAGCATGACCTGAGGCGACCTATATAATTCTGAATGTACCAGTCCAACCTCGCTCAGAGGGGAGGACCCAGTCTCAACAGGAACCCTGCCTGTGATTTACTGATGGGCTCACCTCAGCTCCTCTAGACTAAGATAATTACTTTCACCCTTAACCCTTCTGTCAAAACAATGAAGGCACTGAGCTGAGGGGGAAGAAGGCGTGCTGACACAGTTTGTATCTGTCACTGCCAATGCTTTTTATGACACTCTTTTCATTAGCATACTAATTTAGTCAGGCGAGATGTTTACCAGATCGTAGGATTGAAAATTGTCATTCAGAGAAGTAAGAACACTGATAAATTGATGAAGATTATCAAACGCCTTTTTTTTTAAAATTACAAACAGCACTTACTGTTGTTGTTTTCCTAACAACCCCCCTCCATTGCCCCCATGCCACTCTGTGTTCCTTCCCTCCCCTCTTATTGTCACCCCAGAGAGATGAGGCGATGTCTGCATTTTTATGGCTGTCATATTTGATCAGATCCTTAACGGGTTTCCCAGGACTGGTCCAGGCTGAGTTAGAGAAAGAGCTGGCTGTTTGCCAGTAGTTTTTCATGCCAGACTCAACAGTGGGATCCTCGACAAGCCTGTCACATTGATTTCTAAGCCCAGAATATTTCAGTTGGTGATACGAGATAGAGAAGAGCCTGCGTGTATGTGGTCTAAAGGAAGACAAAGGGACAGGGAATATCCTGGCCAAGTTGCTCTGCTGTGGTTCTCTCTTGTCTCATATTGCAAAGAAAAGGGCAATGTTGGCACAGAAATTTAGCAAAGAATGTGAGAGACTGGTTTCATTTAGTCCCAGTGCAGTTTTCTGAAGATGTTAATTCTGGCAAGCTGTACTTAGTGACTTTAATGCAGGGAAGTTGCACTTTTAAGGAAACAACAGCAGTGGTATGTTTTGTTGATTTTCAAAATGAGCAATTGTTCACTGTATGATGACCCAGAGCCCACTTGTCTTATTTTAGGTAGCTGAAGGATCTTCCGCATGCATGGCCGAGGGGCCTTACCTCACCTATTACTACCTCACTAGCCTCTGGGCTGAAGGATTATGGGTAACCTCATCAGCCGGCCCAGCTGCCTGGGCCAGAAGTCCAAGCATGTGAGGTCAGATGAGGACTACCTGAAGGAGTGCTACCAACGACGAAGAGAGTGGCAGCCCCAGGAACAACATGGAGAGGCCAAAGCACAAGAGGTTGTCAAAGACAAAGACAAAGACGAGGAGGATACGAACAAGGAAGGAGAGGTGGAGAGTGATAAAGAGGCACAGGAAATTGATCATAAGAGGGAGGAGGGGGCTCATACTCCTATTTCGGACAAAATCCTCCACAGCTCCCCTGCCTCCACAATCAGGAGCACCAGTACTCTGGATAATGCCTGGCATAGCAGCCCTTCTCCAATAAAAACATCCCGGAATGGGACACTAACAAGGAGAACGATGCCTCCAGAGTTTGCCAGATCCCCTTTGGCTCACCCTGACAAGAGCGCTGCAGAGAGAAGGGCAAGCTTCCAGAGGAGAGACTCTAGAGAAGGCAGCCCCTGGTCCTGGAAGACTGTGGCATCTCGTGAGGTTACGGAGGTGACAGAAGTTACAGAAACAACCATAACCGAAATTGTTGAAGTGACAGAGTTTCCAACAGGAGATAAAGGAGGAGACCCCATAGTCACCAGAACTGTTAGAGTCCTCAATGGGGTCGCTGACGAACTCGCTCAGGTTGATAAAAACATGGACTTTCAGCCATATCAAGTCTCATCTATCCTTCCATTTCTTTCCTTCCTTCTCTCATCTAAAATAACAATTCTCACTCTAATCTCTTTCTTTAAAAGCAATATTTTGTCTCTTTAGCATTGTGTTGGGTCTGAAAGTCTAAAGCTACAATTTTATAAATTGATACAACTTGTGGACCTTCTTTACTTTGCAGCTCCAAAGTGATGGGCATTCAAGCTCAGACCAGGATTCCTGCCTGGATAAATGGACAGTATGTTTTACTCTTAACACTAATCTACTTGTGTTACAACAGTATTGATCATGATTTCAGGAAATCATTCCTATTTTTATTCATTTTCATTTTATATTCACACTGATATTTTGTGACGGTCTCTTTAAAGGGAACAAGATCTACCTTGGCATTGCGGGATGTGTCAACAGATTCTGAGACATTTCTCCCAAACCTGGAAGCATTGCTCACATGGGTGAATGAGATAGAGGAGCTCACAGCCAATCAGAAACCGCCATCCTCAGAGGTTAAAGTGGTGAAAGCACAACTTCAAGAACAAAAGGTCTGTTTGTTATCAGTGGAATCTCATCACCTCATTTCATTGTTCCAAAAAACATCTTTCAAGGACTGCAGTAGTGGGAATATACCTGAAAGGTTTACCTATGGAAAGGCGTGCTTGGGTCATGGAATATACTCAACTGCTCCCTTTATAATATAAATTCTGCTCCACTCAGGGTGAAAGGGTGGCATTCATAGCCACAATGAGCTTCAGGATGTCTTTGTGAACATTTCAGAGGGGTATGAAAAAAGCAGGGAAGTCTCTCACCTTTCAGCTGTAATCACACCCATTGTTAGCTGTTTCGATGAGGTGAAACCTGCCTGGCTCTTAACAATATAAGCTTGACACATGAGACAGGGCTTCCTCCATACTGACACAAAGACAGCCCAAACAAGAATAAGGCTTTGATAAAGGTTAACTCTTACTGCAAGCAATGACATTTCTCTGAAATTAAACCTCATAAGGTTAACATTGTCTGCAGTACTGATAGGAATATTGTGTAATTTTTCATTAAATTAATAATAGTCTCTGCAGGGGGTTTGATTTATATTTTTATCATATGCCTGTGATGAACCTCTTGATTTAACTAAATATAACCTTACCTGAGCGCGTTTTGTTTTTTTGCAGCTCTTGCAACGTCTCCTTACCGACCGACGGCGCAGTATGGCCACAATGATGTTGGAGGGACCTCGGCTGGTGGAGGCCCACCCAGGAGAGGAGGGAGAGGAGGCTAAGGTCAAGCTCTCAGCTCTCAAACACAAGTGGGAGGCTTTACAGCAGGAGGCAGAGCAAAGGTCAGCTAATTTTACTTTGGTTTGGCAAGGATTATAGCATATAAATCTGATTATTTATGATGGGAACTTTGTCACTGGTAGGAGGGCGAGTCTGGAGCTCATTCTGCCCAGGGCCCAGCTCTTCCAGGAAGGAGTAGAGAGCCTGCAGCAATGGCTCATATCTGTGGAACAGGTCCTAGCTGAACTACGAAATGCAGAGAGGGTGATGCTGCATCTCTCAGATGCCACAGATCGAGCCAAGGTTGGAAATCTACCATGTGTGGTTCAACTGCATGTATACAGTACACATGTGTTGTGTTTTTTGATTAAAGGAATATCATTTTGTCACATTATTATTTTCTTTTAGGCTGTTGTTGAAGAGATTCAAGTAAAAACTGCCGACCTAGGAAAATTACAGAAGTCAGGTCAAGATCTAATGGAAGCGATCTCAGGTAAGGTTTACTGCAATAATAATGCAAATACTTATATGCATAATATTGAAATGTGACAAATACCAGGCTACTCTATTGTAAAACTATTAGAATCTACATCAGCCCAAACTATTACATTATATTTGTCTTACCCAAGAATTTTGATTTGTTCTTTGTTTCAGAGGAAGAGGCCCAGCAGGTGCAGGAGAAGATGGATGCACTGCGTATCCGTTGTTCTGTGTTGAGTCTGAGCAGTCTGGATGTGCTGCAGAGACTGGAACAGGCCCTGGAGGCCTCCAGTCGCTGTACATCCAGCCAGGAGGACCTTCATCTGTGGCTGGGCCGCATTGAGAGGGAGCTTCTGGGGGCAGCAGGAGCACAGACACATGCTGGAGATGCAGTACTATGTGCAGCTGAGAGACAGAGGGTAATGTTTTCACACAATATTAAAATGAACCAGTCATGGGTTTGTTTTCATGTTGTACATTACACAGCAGCCCACCTGTGGAAGTTTAAAGCAAATGGATGAAAGAGGGTGTGAGTTTGTTGTTGGAAAAAATGTGAACTGTAAGTGTTAGAAAGGCTATATCTCTTTGAGGACTAAAATCACTAAATCTGTAAATCTTGTAACTTATTCACAAACACATCACTTCTCCATGGTGGTGCCTGCATTGGTGGTTAGTTAGTGACATTGCTTATGTAATGTTGTACACCTGTTTAGACATGTCATCGCAGAAAATGCACAAATTGATGTTAACACAGGCCATTATAAGGCTTTTTCTGCTTTGACAAGTCAGACTATGTGTGGACGCAAATAAAGGCCATGAAAATGCATTATATTTCAGTTTTAATTAAAAACTGTATAACTGTTTAAAATGTGTTTCATGATGAATGAAATCATTGTGAAATCATGAAAACATGAATAATCTGTTGTGTACTCCACATTTGCTATGATTCAAATATCCAATCTATGACAGAATCATGTCATTGTCAGTATTTGCTCCCTAAATTAGAGGAGTACTGATGTGTTTAGACTTTGGAAATGTTAGTATTATATTTAAACGATAATGTTATTATTGCTATGCTAAGATACTGTACTGTATATGTGTTCACAGCTGGAACAGGCGGTGGTGAAAGAGATGGCTTGGTTCAGAGACACAGCACTAAGTCTTGAAAAGCTGAAAACCATTAATCTGGACCCACAACTCATATCAGAACAACTCTATGAGCAGAAGGTCAGCACATTCTGCGCTAGATGAACATTTTGCAACTTTCAGAAGAAATATTTCATGTCTGAATTGAATCTGTAACATGTGATGTGTTCTATAAAGATGTATAGTTTTATAGTTTTATTAATATAATGTTTTATTCATGAACTCAATTTGATGTACTATCTCCTGAATAGATTTTGGCTGTGGAGATTCTCCAACACAGGTTCAACATTGAGAAGATGGTGAAAATTGCTGAAATTTTGCTAACATACAGTGATGATGGAGAAACAGGCGATCTGCAGGTATTCTCTTCATTCCATTCTATGTGACCATTTTACCAATGTTGAAAACAAAATTAGATTGAAATCTAAAATCTCTCCTCTCCATGTAGACACCATTAGAGGCCTTACAAGAACAATGCAACACCACCTCAGCCACCAATGCCCATGTGGTCCTGCAGCTTGAGCATGCTCAGTCGCTTCTTCTCCAGTTCTCAGAGGGCCTTGCTGAGGTTTCACCCTGGCTAGAAGAAACTAAAACCCTTATTGGTCAGCTCTCCTTGAGCACAATTAGCTATGAAGCATTTCGGGAACAACAGGACCTCTTACAGGTAGAAGAAACCTGCTTCTCTACATTTGAGTGCCAGCTTTTCACTTTTTTCATCTTTTTTGTTCAGTTCAACAAAGAAGTCCTTTTATACTTCACATTCTGTGACCATTTTCCTCAGGGTAAATGAGCTGCTCTGTTCAAACTCAGTTAATTATAGTTATCTCCTTCCAGACCTGGTTACTTTTCCACCAGTATACTATAATGCCATTTCTGTTTTGTCCGGTAATGCCATGAAAAATGAGACAATGCGATTTTTTTTCAACCTTCCTCTTCCGATTTTAGAGATTAAACTCAAGTCAGGTTCTTTCTGAAAAAGTCTGCTCTCCACATTATTATTAAAGCTCTCTTCTTTCTCCTCTTCTAAGGGTCTAAGGGAGTCTATAGCAGAACACAAACCCTTGATTGCACGCTTATGCTGTCTGGCAAAGCGCTTGTCAGAGCTAAACCCTATTCAGGGGGATGAGTTCTGTCGCAAAGCTGCAGAGGCCGAGGAGCAACATAGCGCCATTAGAGACCGGGTCAAGGAGACTGCCAATCTACTCGAGGAGTCTCTACCTCGATTCACACAGGTAAGACTGCTTGGATAATGTAGAAAACATTGTAAAGAGCTCTCGGTCGACATCAGGGGGAATTTTTAATTTTTCAGTTTATCACAAACACACAACAAACTTAACTTTAACTTAAACTTAACACACTTCTTATTCCTAGCTGAATGAAAGGATGACTCTTATCAGAGAGAGCCTTGACCGCCTGTGCAGTCGCATGCAGACTCCCACCTCCCTTCAAGGCCTCACGCCGAGGATCCAGGAGCAGCTGCAGGACAACAAGTACACCCTGACTGAGCTGTCCAAGCTGGAGCTGGGCCTCAGCAGTATCAAGACACAAGCAGATGAGCTACTGGCTAACACACAGGCAGCTGGTGATGGATCCATTGGAACAGGTTATAATCCTCATAGATATTATCTTGTTTGTACACAGATACAATATTGTCCTACTACAGAAACACATGACATTGATGCAGATCACTGTTAAAGAGCAGATTGTCAGCAACGTCTGTGTTTAATCCTTGCAATTCTAGCAATACAAGAGCGAGTGTCCAGCTTATCCCAGCTGTGGGATGAGACAAATACTCAGGCCCAGGAGAGGGAAAGCTGGCTGCTCAAACTCTTGGATCTCGCCATAAAGTTCTGGAGCGATGTCAGCGATGTCACGGCTGCTGTCAATGATGCTCAGCAGGCAGTTTTGGATCTCAATGCAAGTCGGACGGATTCCGAAACAATCCGCCAGAGCCTTGAAACCATGCAGGTTTGTCTGGAAACTACAAAAGGGAGCATGCGTATAAAACCTATATTGTTATATATTGTATACTTCTACTATTAATTCACCATGACACCATGCAATATTTTTCTATCTTTCACCTTGCAGACTCTAAGGGAGGATATTGACAGTTTACAGGGAGATCTGGACACTCTTGGTGTCCTGGGAATGGACCTGATGTCAGCATGTGGGGATACAGACAAACCAGATGTCACAAAGAGTCTAGATGAAGTAAGCAATACATTCAAATAAAGTCATTTTAAACTCACAGTGTTGTGTTGACTAACTTACAGTACAACCCTGTCTTTTGCCATCTTATAGCTCTATTGCACATGGAACAACCTGAGCAAACTGTGGAACGAATGTTACAAAAAGCTGGAGGAGGCCTTGCAGATGGCTTTATACTATCAAGACACTATGCAGGTGTGTGTTTGCATAAACAGTATATGTCTGCACATGTGTATGCATATGAATGTGTATGTATTGAACCACTGGAGTCACCAACAAATATACTATATTCATGTTTCATGTCATTGCCATATCATTTAGGAACATTTTGACCACCACTGTGTGACCCAAGCAGTTTTGTGGCATTCTGTCAAATACAAAGCTAGTCTTTTATTCAGACTCTTACTCCCTGCAACTTTGCTTATGATTAAATGACAGTTTTTGTCGTCCCCTGCCAAAGGCAAATGAGTTTCATGGTGTAAACTGTGTTAGACAGTATCAAAAGAAAACTACATGAAATGTGTCCAGCTGTATGTACCAGCAGGGTTACATGTTTGGCTGTTGAGAACAAAATGTATTTAATGTTACAATCATAAGACGTGGCATGAAATCGTTAACTGGCTTTTATAAGTACTCTTTGATTGTTGTGCTAATAGGGTCTTTTTGAGTGGTTGAAGTCAGCTGAGCTGAAGTCTACTGAAGAGTTCATGGTAGGAACTGACCTGGAATCAGTCAAAGAGCAGCTACGTGATCTCAAGGTGAGGTTTTACCAAGATTTGAACACTGAAAAGTACTAACCTCTGAGACTATCTGAGGTGGTCGGCATTTTGCCTAGTTTTTGGATCACATGTTATATAAACAATGCTTTTGGTTGTTTTTTACTAATAACGTAAAACAAAGTGGGAATGAAAATATTTAATTGAATGTAAGTCTAAACATACAGTAAAGACACTCTTTGTTTTTTCCTTAAGGGATTTAAGCGAGAACTTTACCAAAAGAAGATTGAGATAGAAAGCTTGAACCATCGTTTTGTGTGCCGGCTCTCTCCTGGCTCGGAGCGTCCAGGCTCAGTCTCACCGCTGTGTGACTTCAGACTGCGCTGGGACAGCCTGGAGTCAGAGACTGTCGGCAGACAGGTGAGTAATGGATCCATTAATTTAATTTGATGTCACTACAGCAATCAACAGCTGGGGCTGCATGCACTATATCTAGCTGCAAATTATGCTTCAAACTTCAAAACACAAAATGATTTTTGTCCATTTGCTGCCACCAGTAATACTATGTCACCTGAAATCGCTCCATCGGCCCATTCTGTTTGCAGCATCAGTTGGAGTGTGCTCTGCTAGGTCTGGGTCAGTTCCAAAACACACTGGATGAGCTGCACACATGGCTCGCCCGGACTGCTGAACAACTGCAGGGCAGCCAGCCAATCAGCATCGACCTGCAAGCCTGTGAAATAGAGCTGGCTAAACACAAGGTTGGTATTGACCCAATTAAAGCAATGTATAATGATTAAATAAGTCATTTGAAATGACTACACTGTCAGAAGCAAGCTCTGAGGTGACAGAATTCTTTCAGACTCTGAAGGTCTCACAAAACAGTAAATTCTGTAACTCAGACTTTGTCATAGAACTGTGGGTTTATCTGCTAGATACTGTAACACTGAGCACTTAGCCTTGAATGAATAATAGGCCTCTGTCTCCTGGGAGGGAGGTGTAATCATTGTGTCCACCAGCATCTGTGCCCCATGGATTATTCCTACTTGCTTTTAATGAACTTTTAACACTGCTGTAGTATAAACACTACACACTGCTGGAATCATCTGATAATAAAAGTCTGTGACTGGACTGTGAGACCAAACTTTGATCAGAAAACACTTAGTTCCATTCTCCTCCAAGCAATACTTGAATGCGAATTAAACTGGCACAGATATGATAACTTTTTTATTGCTTCTTTCTCTTCAAAGGTCTTGCATAATGATGTTATGTCCCATGTCCGCACGATGGAGTCCCTGAACCAGGCAGGCAGGGGACTGCTGGAGGTTGGGTCTGGGGACAGCCCACATGGTCTGCAGTCTCAACTGGAGCAACTCAATGAAAGCTGGGAGTTTGTCCGCTGTGAGACAGAACGCAGGCAGCTGGAATTAGAGAACAGACTCAGTCAGGTGAACAGAAAAGAAAAAGATCCATTATCTTCTTAAAGTTGCAGCAAGAGTGATCAGTTAGTAGATACACATTTTTACCTGTATATATAGTGGATTGCTTCACAGTGTATTAGGATGCTGCATTTTATAATTCATTATTAGTGTAGCATGGATGCCCTCTTGTGGTGATTGTATAAATCAACAGGTCTGTGGGTTGAGTCCAAATTTCAATTTGTGGCATTTGCTGTCAAAAAGGACAAAGTTCTATTAAAAATTGTAGGAATTATAGAAAAAAAGACTGAAGCAGGCTGATTGATTTGCAGTCCAAACATAGTCATCAGAGTCAAAATGGTCATAGACATAAGGCAAATAGATATAGTACGAAGTTAACCTAGATTAGATGTACAAATGTCATTGGGTAGTTGGTTGAACAGGACTTTAAATCTGTTGGATAAAAATATTTGGCAAAATACTTACATATCTACAGCTAACAACGTATATAGTTTTGGTGTTATAATTATCAAATGATATATTGTTAGTAACCAGTCATTGCTCCACTTCTGCTCAAATAAAATATGAGGAAATTTTAAGGGCAAATTATGCTAAAAATATGGAATTTTGACTGACTAAGGTTTTAGTGAACTGACACATTTCCCACCATAGCAGATTTTACACTCTTTCTTTTTACACTCATTCTATTATTTTAATGCAGGTGCAAGATGTTACAATGGAGATTCAGGACCTTCTACAGTGGCTGGAGAACACAGACCTGAGACTGTCCTCCTTCAAAACCATGTGGGGTATGCCGGACTCTACTGCTGAAAGGCTCAACGCACACTTGGTGAGACCCATCAGACTTTTAACTGTAAAGATCAAAAATTCACACAATAAATGTTTAAAGTTTACCCCAGCTAAAAATTGTTTCCTCTCTATAAACCAATTTTCTTGACTCCTCTCACCCATAACAGGAATTGTGCAACGAGATGGAGTCAAAGCTCCACTCCTACACAGATGTGAAGAATGCCATACATAGGATGCTGGAAAGAAGCAATGTTATGCGGGGCTCGAGCACTGAACACAGCATGTGTATTCTTGAACAGAAATGGGCGTCTGTTTACAGCAAAGTACAGGAACGAAAGGTTATTTAACTCTTGATTTTCATCATGTGTGACTTCTATTAAGTTTGTTATTCAGCTCCAGTCTGTTTTTGTCATCAGCAGAGCAAATTATAATACATGACTTGCTGTTTCCATAGGCAAAGCTTACCAAAGGATTGAGTCTGGCCAAGGAGTTCCACAGCAATGTCCAGGAACTTCTCACTAAGATGACCAAGTGTGAGGAGTCAATTGGACTTCTTCCTGCTCCCAGCTTTGTTCTGGACACAGTTTGTACTCAGCTGCAGGATCACAGAGTAGGTTTGGGGGGAATCTCTTTCTGCCTGAACATTTGGAAGTATTTATTTTGTATTCATTAAATACTTTGTTTGTACAGACACTGGTGAATGAGGTGAACGTTTACGGTGAGAAGAAGATAACAGTGGAGAATGCAGGCCGCAGACTAACAGAAATGAGCAGGAAAGAAGACTGCGATGTCATTCATAACCTAATCATGACGGTCCAGGATCGCTTCAAAAAGCTACAACAACGCGCTTCAGAAAGAGGCAGAATGCTAGAGGAGGTCAAAAAGAATGCCAAGCAGGTATAAAACTACATAATCTCCAATCTCAATGGATGACCTTCACCATCCTTTTCAAACTGTACATGTACTTTAGTTACGACTTGTGCTTCTCTGATAAACTTTTGCGTAAAACCTGTCTTTATTTCACATTCTTCAGTTCAATGAATCTTGGCGCCTACTAGTGGACTGGATGACAGAGGTGGAACAAACATTAGACACACATAAAGAGATTGCAGTGACCCATGAGGATATTAAACAACAACTGAATGAACAGAAGGTGCAGTAGGCATAGCAGTAATGAAAACTTGGCTATATGCTTTTATATTTGTGAATGCGTCAGATGCTGATCACTGGTTTCGTAATTAGGAGTTCCAGAAACTGCTGAGATCAAAGAGGCCCATGTACGAGGCTACGCTGAAGAGTGGCCGCAGCCTTCATGAAAGAGCTCAAACCAGCCATGATAGACAGCATGTGGAAAACCTCCTGGCTGAACTCAAAGACACTTGGGACACTATCAGTGGCAAGTCTATGGAGAGGTATGGAGCTCTATTTAGTGTTGGCAGGTGCACATAAAAATGTCTCTTAAGTGTAAAATAATTTGAAAATGATCCAAAATTTGTGTGTGTTTTCCTTCTGCAGACAACATAAGCTGGAAGAAGCACTGCTGTTCTCAGGCAGATTCACTGATGCTCTCCAGGCCCTGAATGACTGGCTGTATCGAGCAGAGCCACAGCTAGCTGAGGATGTTCCTGTCAGTGGAGACAAGGATATGGTCAACAATCTTATTGACAAACATAAGGTACACCCATCATGTACCCTGACAATTCACAATGTTGAACACTTACCATATACATACTATATACTGTACATTCTGCATATACAGTATTTCATACCCCACTCTCACAATGATGGTCTCATTTGCTTATAGTAATAATACTACTGTGATTATTTATTGATGTTAAGTTTCTGTTTGTTACACCAATTTATGTATATTTTTGTAGCAGTTTCTTAACAGTGTCATCAGGTACGTGCAAGTTCTCAGCTTATTTTCTGTCTCTTAGGCATTCCAAAAGGAGTTGGGGAAGCGAGCCGGGTGCATTAGGACCCTGAAGCGGTCTGTGAGGGATCTGACTAGGAGCAGCACAGCTGATGCTCACTGGCTGCAGGAGCAGATGGATGAACTGGAGGGCCGCTGGGAGGCTGTGTGCAAGCTGTCAGTCAGCAAGCAGGACAGGCTGGAGGTTGCACTTCAGCAGGTAGTCCACAAATAATAGATGACCTATATAGTATATACACATTTTTGGAATAAAGCTGTCTAATACGCAATAAAGTGTTCTGACAGTGGCTTTAAATTTGATCTTTTGTGTAACAGTTGATTAGCTAATATCTGGCTGTTAATAAAGGTAAGGTTAACCCTTACTTAACTCTTATCTTTGTTTTTTGTTCTTCCTAGGCTGAGAAGTTCGATGGCCTTGTCCACTCCTTCATGGAGCGCCTCACTGAGGCAGAGAGAGTACTGAAATATGGGGTGATACCGGACGATGAGGAGAGTTTACTTGCTTTTCGCAAACAACACGAGGTCAGTATAACATGATACTTTATCACTCCCTATAGGGAAATTCATTTTTTCTCATCTTATCTGCTTCAGTTTAGGTCAAATGTCAGGGTCAGGGTTACAAAACAACATCCTGGTGCTGATAAGGATTCAGTATCTGCGTCAAGGGCAGTGAGGCTGGGTGGATATTTGTTGACACTCATGCTTGAACCCTTTTAACTTGTTGATTTTACCATTGGGCCACATTGTTGTTTCACTACAAGCTGTTTAAAACACCCATAATAAAGAAATAAATAACACACACCACATTTTATTTTCATTTCCAAGCATCATCATAAATGTTGTTATTTAAGTTAGCAACAAAAAGCTGAATTAATCCTTTGTCTGTAGGAGTCAATGGCTGCCTTGCAGGCTCAGGTTGTGGAATTACAGAACATCCGAAGTCTGGGTGAAGAGATCCTGGCCTGCTGTCACCCAGATTCCATAATCACCCTCAAATCTTGGATGAGTGTCACCAAGACCCGCTATGAAGAGGTGAGTGCTTTTTATAAACAATAACAAATATTATCTCACTAGGAATAAGATACTTAATTTTTTTAAGCGTATTTATGAAACTGATAGCTGTTATAAATTAGGTAAATTAGATAAATGAAAGTATATAGACAAAAGAAAGTATTAGACAGCAAGACACTGTTTCAATAGTAATTTACAAACAGTAAAACACTATCAACATTTCAGAACATCCAGGCGTGACCAGAGGTGTAATTTTCTACCGCTCCCTGTTGTTTTCCTGAGTTAGGTTCAGACATGGGCCCAGCAGCAGGGCCAAAAGATCCAGAACAGCTTGTCAGCACTGGAGGCGGAGAGAGAGGAAGTCCAGAGGTTGTTGGACTGGATCTCCTCTGCAGATGAAGCCCTCACCCTCAGAGACCAAGAGCCACTACCTGAGACCATGGAGCAGAACCAAGAACTCATTGAGCAGCACAGGGTATGATTTCTCTATAATACAATCCTTCTGTGCTCTAAGGATGTGTGGGTTTACATGCCATGCTAACACTGATCATTCCACTCTGCAGGTATTCATGGAGGAGTTGAATAAAAAGTTCCCAGAGGTTGAACATGCTACCAAGTCCTGCAAACACAAGAGCATTTCTAAACAGCACATATCCCCCAGCAAGCGGCCTCTCACAAGTAAGACACCATGGAGGACGCTGCTAACAATATAGTTTATGTTCCATCAATATGTGCCAAAAAAATCATTATTATGATATAAGAACTGACAGCTTGATGACAGCAGCAGCAGAAATCACTTGACTGAGCTGATCCCAGACTCTGATGTTCTTGTTTCTCCATTCAGAGAGGAGAAGCACTCTGAAGCTGCAGCCCGCTGCACCGGTTCCCCTGGAGCATCTCGACCCCCAGACCCCACAGCTCAGTCAGCTGGTCAGTCGCTGGCAGAAACTTTGGCTGCTGGCTGTGGCTCGACAAAGCCGTCTGGAACAACACCAGCAAACACTCAAAGAGGTTATTGTTCCTTAAAAATGTCAGCATGGAAATTTTAAGAGTTATAGTGTTATTAGAGGTGGCCAAAGTAGTGGACAAATGATTATGATTATGTTTTCTTCGAAATCTAGTTCTATAAAACTTAATTTGATGCAATAACTAACATGAATACCGTGATATTTTTAATTTCTGGACAGATGGAAGAATTTGCAAACTTTGACTTCAATATGTGGCGAAAGCGATACATTCAGTGGATCAGTCACTTGAAGTCTAGGATCTTAGATGTGTTCCGCAGCATCGACCGCGACCAGGATGGACGAATCAGCCAGAAGGAGTTTGCGGACTACGTCCTCGCTTCAAGTGAGACTCCCTATTGTATTTTACAGTTTGATTATGAAATGTAAAAGACAGCATCTGAAATGACTTATTAGTTTGGTGAAATGTTAATTTCACACGACTAACATCAATTAAATAAATATGTTTTCAGTGTTTAATATTGATACTGTTCTCTATATTATTTACTTTTTTAAATCAAATATGCCATGTTATGTCTAAGTAATTAAGTTTCATACTGGACCTTTGGACCTCTCCACTGCAGAATTTCCCACCAACTCTCTAGAGATGAATGCGGTGGCAAACATCTTTGACATGAATAGCGATGGCTTCATCGACTATTATGAGTTTGTGAGTGCGCTCCACCCAAGCAGAGATCCCTACAGGAAAACACTGGACGCAGATCAAATCAATGAAGAGGTATGAACAGTTGTTGCATAAGGATACATTAGAAGGATTTATTTATTTTGGCACTTTTTATTATTATTAATATTGTGTCTTCTTTAGGTGAGCCGACAGGTATCTCAGTGCAACTGTCCTAAGAGGTTCCAAGTGGAGCAAATAAGTGCCAATAGATACAGGGTGAGTCATTTTTATAGATATTGATCAGCGTTTATATTTTCTGCTCGAAACACCTCACAGAATCCTCACAGACAGCCACACAGAAAGCGATACATTTCACATTTCTGGTTAGTCTGGATAAAAATAAAAGGCCTAGGTAATTGGAATAAGCATGCCCTAGAGACAAAATATGGAAACTTTAGTGATGTCTTGATGGTGTGGTGTCAAAACAGAGAGGTCCTCAAAAAAATCCCAAAATATCACCCTGACTTAAAATATCATCTGTTTTCTGCAGTTTGGAGATTCACAACAGTTGCGGATGGTTCGGATCCTGCGGAGCACGCTGATGGTCAGAGTGGGAGGAGGCTGGACTGCTTTAGATGAGTTCCTGGTCAAAAATGATCCCTGCAGAGGTTAATACACCACACCTAACTATACTGTTCTCAATAGCACACTTAACACTTTTGTAAGGATAAGTTATCATTCACTGTAAAGAAAAAAGTGCTCAGTAATAATGCTTAAAAAGTGATAGAATATACTAATAATCTTGATGGATGCATCTATAAACACATTTTAGCATGTTCCCCTAAATTCAATATCTGTTTCTGCTAAAAAAAAAAAAGTATTTTCCATGAACATTTTCCACCATTTGAAGGCATTTTTACAGACTTTTATCTCCAACCTCCTTTAATTATTTATACATAGTGTCTCCTGGCTGTTATTAGAGGTGTGGCAACTATAAATTACAAGTTTTACAGTGTTCTGTTAAATTCCCCCGCTGTGTCAACAACAGTAAAAGGTCGGACCAACCTGAAGATCAAGGAGAAGTACTTGTCTCCAGCAGGAAGTACCTCCAAGGGTTTGACTGTCAGCAGATCTAACTCAAGCCTCAGCCTGTACAGCAGTGCCTCTGCCCCTACCAGCCCCATGACCCGCAAGGCAAGCTATAAACTATATTTTATAACACTTGGCTGCTATGTGCTTTGTGAGGATCAACTGTGACATTTTAATATCAAAAATCAAAAGATTTGCAGCCTCTGCTGGCATCTGTGCTATTTTACATTTTTTGGCCAATCTGTCTTTGTTGCTGTACTTTCACCACTTTTAATTTACAAGAAGCACATATTTTTCTGATTCCACTCTTCTAACTGCAAAGCTTCATCTTCACATTAGCTTTACTGGTCAAAATGTATAATTATTCTTTATAAAGTGAGTGATACAAGGACAGTAGTTAAATCCTAAAATTTAGTTTTCTGGAATTTTAGCTACTTTACAAAAGCAATCAAGAATATTTTACCATGGAGACTTCTGACTGTAATTGGCCTGACAGTAATTACCTATCTTGTCTTTAGGCATTACTCCGCAGGAGTTTCTCAGGTGACCGCTGCATTCGTCCAAGGAGCTCCATAGCTGCTTTGGGATCTGATCTACAGTTTGTGACAACAGGGGAGGGCAACTCCCCATCACCATCAGGTCAGCCGGTTCACTTAGTTCAACTCAGTTACTTAAAAAACTGCATGCTGCAGGATTACGATTGTTTTACTACATACACAAACATAATGATAATAATTATATATTTCATTTGTACCACACTTTTCATTCATAGTGAAACTCAAAGTGCTATAGTATCAGTAATATAATAAACAGAACATAGAAACGTACTATATTGAGATGGTGAGTTAACCCCGCCCTTTGTTTTCATTCTTTTGCACCCTGTAGACGAAGCTGAGAGGTTACCCACATGATTACCTCTGAGCACCATGTGTATGCTGCAGTGCTAAACCCAAACACAGCCTTGAGGCCCCGAAACAAGAGATAGAGGGGTCAAACAAACAACGTATGAGTCACATCAGAAAAGAAGACACTAAAGGAAAAGTAAGGCGAAGGTCAGAAGAGGTGATGTTAAAGGGTCTTTAGCTTTGAGAAATCTGCGTGAAGATAATATGAGGACAATGAGGGTGTCAGTCCAGATGCAAGACAAAGATTATTTTTGTTCCTTGTTACATTTCATACAGTAGTATCTGACAGTGTAGAGAGTAGGAATTGAAATGTTCTGCATGGATACTTAATGCATGATAGCCAGAGCCTTGCTTCAATCAGATTTTTGTTTCACAGCTTCTGATTCTTTTGTGGTTTTAAAGACAAGCAGGATCAGATAGTACCAATGACTGCTATATATAGCATATGTTAACTTTTCATACTTTCTTAGGAATCCAAGCAGGCAATAATGCACTGTCATGGGTCGTTACAGTATGTGATGTAACTAATTTGGGGGGAAATTACAACTAAAAAACATCAGTACACATAAAGTGTAGATGCTGTTCTGTCTGCCCTGAGCATCCAAAAAAAAACACATATACCAAAACCAAGTATGTGATGGTAAAGTATGTTGTCCTTCAACTTTGTGATATTATTAGTTTTTATTTTGTTCCATGAAGATGACATTGTTGGCAGGGCCACGCTGTTTTTGTCTTTTATCTTTTTTGACACCATGTTATGGAGTAAATGTGTTTAATTTTATTATCCTGCATTGTGAGGATGTTTTAAACAGTGAAGATTGTGTAATGAACAATGCACTGACAGGCCATTGTTGATTTGTAGAGATTATGTTCTCAGGATTGGTTTTGCCTTTGGATGTATGTATTTCTATGGAACATTACTGTGAAAATGTAGATGTGTTGTTTTCTTCATAACACGCCCTGAAAAAGTTGTTTTTAGCACATTATTTTCATAAAAATGCACTTTTCTGTGTCCAACTACTGTAGAGTAAGTTTGCTAGTTAAAGGACCAGTGTGAACAATTTAGTGGCATCTAGCAGTGAGGTTGCAGATTGCCCCTCCCATTCCAAGTTTGTAGGAGAGCCTACAGTGGCCGTAAAACTCTCCAAAAACGTGAAAGGCCCTGTCAAGAGCCAGTGTTTGATTTGTCCTTTGTGGGCTACTGTAGAAACAAGGTGATGCAACAAGGTGGGCTCCATGAAAGAGGACCCACTTTCTCTGTAGATATAAAGGGCTCATTCTAAGGTAACGAAAAACACAATGATTGTTGTTTTCAGGTGATTATACACTAGTCAAACCATACTTGAGAACATTACATTCAGTTTCTGACAAGTCCGTTCCACTAGATGCCACTATATTCTACACACTGCACATTTAAGTGGGAAAATAGGCAGTTGTCATGAGTAAGAGAATTACTTTTGAAACCCAAACTATAATTCTAGTTTGATGTTTCATGAGGGTGGAGGTGATATTGTCTGGTTGAACAATGCACATCTTGTGTAATCTGCCTTCCTTGTTTCCTCTTCCCTCTTTTACCCAAAGCAGTATATTTTAGGTTTTTTTTTGCCTTTGATGTTGGATATCTCTTATTTTTAATTCTGCCATCTGTCTTAACTTTTATTACTCTCCTTTCAAAGGTGTTTAGAAAAACATAAAAGACACCACATCAATTTCCTCGTGAGTTTCTTTATCAGTTACACTCATGATCATTGACTGGATACTTTATATAAAGTCAGTGCTCATGATCCTGAAGACACCAATGCACGATGTTATTAAAATATACTCAAATACATTTTCCCTGAGAGAAGCTACTGCAATTCTATACAAGTCTATTGCTGCACAGGCTTTCAGTGTGCCTGGCTTTTATTCTGTGGTTTCATTGTCAACCGGTTAATACTTCACAATATGTCATCAAGAGTGTAAAGTTACTGTATTTGTATGTGTCAGTTTGTACTAGATCTACCTGAGCTCGAAGACAGTAGCTTATGTACTTAATTGCATTTGGTCTATGCAGCTGTGAAAAGGATTTTTTAAAATTCTAAATGTTTTTACATGATAAAGTACCTTCTTCTCTTCGCTTCAATGTGTCAATGTTTTGGAGAAGGTTGACAGTTTGCTGTACTGTAAAAAAAATATTATAATAGCCAGATTTCACCACTATTGCTATGCACCCTAATCTTTCTGTACTGTAAATGTTTCTATACCCAGCACTCATTCTGATGTCTAATTTAGGGAAAATGTAGATGAATGTCACTAATAATTTTATGTCCAGTCTTGTACAAAATAAATCATTTTGTAATAAAATAAAACTAATTGCCACAGTCATTACCTCATTGATAGCATTTAGCGCTGCATTCATGTGCTCTTTAAGAAGAAGAGCAAATGATCAGATAAACGCGGGTAACGTACAGATGAACAAACCATCTGAAAAAGTGAAAGATTACCAACCAAATGATTCATTTTCTCAAGTCGTACTGTGCACACAAGTCCATTATTTCGATGTAATCAGAGATGTAATATTAGTTATGAGCATCTTCATCTTCCCCATACGTTATAACAGAATGAGGATAAAGGTCAGGTGTATATTGTCTATTTAATTTTAAATTCTCAGTGGCAGCAATTTTGTGTGTGGCTCCCCAGCTCAAGTTGCCCCCCTGCTGAAGTCGAACAAATGAATGTTTCAGACTCACTCTCAGTGTACATGCAGTACCAAAAACACAGACATATTTGTTTAAACACGGGCCCAGCAGTTTTGAGAAAGAAAGCAGCGTATTGTACTTCTACACAAATATTCCCCATGTCTCCAGGTCACTGGACTAGCCTGTACAATCCTGAAGCTTTGTCAAGACAACTCTGTCCTGTGACTGGACATCAGTGTCTTACAGGCTCACAATAAGACACACAGATTTAATATGAAGTGATGTTTTTGAGTTAAGCAGAGTTAATCAGCAGGTTATTTGAACTGAAAAGCGAGCATGTATTCAGTGATTTGGATCTTCACATCCTTAGGACATATTGTAAGTGTGAGGACTGCTGTAGCCAATGTGTCAAAATGAGTACAGTATATGACCACTCATGATACTCATTAGATGCTTTTCTTTAATGTTCAGTATATCACATCTTATCTTATCTTATTATTAAGTTTATGCATAAATAATGAGAAAATCACCAAATTTGTTTTAATTCAATTTGAAGTTTCTTTTGTGGTTGAGCTACAGATTCAAGAGTTATAAAGTTTTGTGACACAATGGTTCGTGATAATTACACTCCAAAGATTAATTACATCATGGCTGATTGCATCTTTTTATGGAGTATATTGTGACACTGAAATAGCAAAAGAAACCGGATTTCCTTTGAAATTTCCTTTCTAAGTATAACTTTTTCAATACAGAAGGCAATTTTCAAAAAATAAATCAAACACTGGCAATTATTTTGCCAGAAGCTTTTTTGGGGGAAGGAAACAACATTTCACAGCAAGGGAGATTCACATTTTACATGAATTAGTCAAACAACAGTCACCTTAACCCTAATTGATTTTTATTTACTGCTTCAAAAGTAATTTGGTTCAACACTGTCCTGAGACTTACAAGACAAGACTTGTTATTGTTATTCAGGAAGGAAACATGTGGAAACAAGGCCGTACAGAGGTGGGTGCAATGGCACACAAATGAAATACCATTCAATGAAGTTGGTGCTCAACAGGGGTCATTCATTTGAGCTGGAATTTGCACACAACAAAAGCCAGACTGACTCTGACCAAACACCCACTCAGGAAGCAGAGCAAGCTGTCCAAAGTCATCTTCTGGTTGGTTAAGCTGGCCACACTCATCTGCTGCCCACATGGGAACCTTCATGATCAGGTAGTGAGATGGATTCAGTCTGCTCTTTTCTCTTACTTTCTCCCCAAAATGTCCTAAGCTCAACTTCCTCAATCTTTCCTCTCTCTCTTTTCTCACCCCCCTCTGTCCTTGTTCTCCTTTTCCACCCACTCCTGCTGCTGAGGGCTTTGGTTCCCAGGCTGAACCCTTGGCTCAGCCCTCAGTTGTCACATGACAAAGACTCAGAGATCCAGACTAGTAAAGTACAAAGCACCTAACTCAAAGTGAATGCACACTCCACAATCAAGACACATCAGAAGGTCACTGTCCTGTTACACTGTGTCTCCATCTGAGAAGGCATTTCTTCCGCTACACTGGTGTAATCTCTCACCACAACTGGCTCTGCGCTTCCATTCCCACGAGCAGGTAGGTGGTACTTGATGCAATTTAGAATGATAAATGGAGGTAATTTAAAATATTGAAAGGATTTCAGATGGTTTATAGTGTCATGTATTGAGTTGTGTGATCTAATAATGTTACACAAGGAGATGTGTCACATGGAAAATGTAATTTAGAGTTTACAAAACACACAAAAAGCTAAAGTAAGGTTTAGTAGGTCTTTCCCACTGTACTGTATAAAATATTTTCACCTGACTTCAGCAAGTTAGTGTCCTCGTGTAACCCAGTGTGATGAGATGCAGCAGCATTAAAGGCTGTCCACACCAAGAACTATAATAATAACTATATAGTTTAAAAATTGTTCTAGTGGAAGGTGGAGTTCAGAGCAATTTGATGAACAATAGAGATTGAAATCCATCTCCTAGACCTGTATAACAAAATCTGCATCCATCCAGGTATTTCCAGTAAAACATGTATAGGCTATATCATCTTAATTTTGGAAATTGACTGATAACTTTATTTATTTATTTATATTTATTTATTTTAATGCTTTGCTCCTCTCTCACCACGGATTGAAACAGTTGGAGCATGATGGCACCCACAGTTGATTTCTTTAGATAGGTTTGTCTCTCTTTCTTATAGTCTTCTATGATTCTGGGACTTTGTTCTACATTATTATGTAAGAAACGAACAAAGTTAGCGACCCTTTTAGACCTCAGATCTGTGCTCATACCATGTGTCCCTGCCACAGCACGATAAAAGGTCATCCGTCATCCGTGCGTTTCAGCATCTGCTGCTATGAATCAGGGGCAACTTGGTCTGTAATAATGAAACTCTTTTTTAATGTCTTTACCAGAATACTTCTGAGTAACACACTGAATCACCTCCTGCCTGTGATCACTTCTGGTTTCCTTTTTATTTCTCTATGTACAAAGTACAGCATTAAAAAGTCATCAATATCCATTTTCATAAGCCGACCGGAGCCCGCCGGGCGTGTCTGGCGCCAGTGTTTACAGAACATTATCGTTAATAAGTGTTGATGCTTACATCGTTATCATTAGAGTTATTTTTATAGTTATCTTTCTTTAACCTATGTAAAGACCACACAACAAAATACAGTTTTGATGTTTCTTCAGTCAACATTATAGGCAAATATTTGACATTGTACATTTTTCATCATAACACCATAAGATTTATTCTTATTCAATTGGTAACATAAACTCAGTCTTAGCAGCCTGCTATGGTTCCTTCTCAACCTTGACCACGCAGCTCTAATTCCTCTTGTTTGGAGCAGCTGGCGACCTTGGAAAAAAGCCCCTGACTGTCTGAACAATATTATCATAGATTAGTGTAGGTTTGCAGAAGAGCATCTTAAGTTTTACTTGCTCAAAATGTGTCTGCTAACTCCTTAAGTTAGCATAGTTTAATAAGATTAGGAATGATTTGCTCAATTATTTTATGACACCAATTATTAAAACCCATCTAATAGTTGTCGAGGCTTCTCACTCAAAACCAAATTTTGTCAACCTCACAGTTGTGTTAGTTAAATAGTCAGAAGATCACCAAAGTCATTAGGATTCATCCTTATATATTAAATATTGCTACACACCATGAATGTCTGTATAAAATTTCCTGGTAATCAATCTCATAGTTTTTCAGATATTTCACAGCACAGCAGAGTGCAGTTCACTGGTGGGTTTTTGGTCTCTTCCTTGAAGCAGGATTACTCACATAGCTACATAATTATTAATAGGGACTTTGGCAATGAAAGCATCCGGTCACGTAGTGATGAATATTGACCTAGTCATGCACGGTGGACAGAACAGTGATGACCTGGCCTTTTTACTGAGCTACAGGGATACCATGTTGAAAGAGGTGTTTGGAGGAGGCAACCAGAAACACTGTAAAACTTTGAGAAACCAGACTTTATATCTATAATCTACATACGTCGCATCACACTGAAAACGAGGTATGTTGGCTGATAAAGTTGGCATAAAACAATTGAAAAACTGTTGTGTGCGTGGGCTGAGGCAACACTTGACAAACTGGTGTTTTCAGTTGAGGAACTGTGGTAAAACCACAGATAATTATGAAACCAGACAAGCAAAGTGACATAAAACCACTGCTTATAGAAATAGAAACTGGCACACGCAGGGGCAAATAGGGGCAGAGACAAACTGGTGGAACAGAAAGAAACTGTGTGTTGTATTACAATATCTAGAACATATACCTACTGAGTGTGAGTCTGACACACAGCACACTATGAGTTTAAATGAGGGCAGACCACATGGTCCTACGCTGGTTGGGGGAGGGAAGGGGAAAAGGAGGAGCTGTTCTCACACACACATCCTTTTCCTCCAGTAAAAAAGCCCCTAGGCACACAGAGAGCACATGGCTGTGTGATTTGGAAACCGCCCTCCAACAGTAAGGCAGTCAAAGCGTTATGTCAAGATTGAGCATGTGCGCCTGTGCAGTCCCGCCCCTGTCAAGTGCAGCACACAGACACGGAAGCAGAGTAGTAGCCTTTGGATAATGGTAGTGTGTAGGAGAAAAAGGGGAGGGAATGACTAAAGACGCGCACTTGCAGCTGATGTAACATGAAAAAAGCTGTGATCACAATGAAGTGAAGGTTTTTAAAAAGAGAGAGGGAAGAGGAGAGCAGTCTCTTCCTGTGTTCTGAACAAGGTAAGAAGACTTTGACATTGTATGGATGACGGAAGTAAGGTTACTGGATTGCTGGGTTACCTTAGGAACACAAACCCAAAATATTTTAGCCCATCTGGTTCCTGTTCTAGTGCAGTTCCTCCATCTGCTCTTCTAAAGGGATGAAAGTGAAGCATGGTCACCGTCCAGGTTTAGATTTTAGATTTAAGAACCAGAGAAACAGGAAGTTTAATCCATGTTCACGTCACGACCAGTAATTCTTCATTTTTAAATGTGACTCATACATTACTGTATATTGCTTAATTAGATACAAGGCATTTTAAATTTAGTACACATTATTTTTGGCAGCTTCTGGGTGTACAAATTTAAGTAATCTCTTACCAAAAGACTGCTATTAAATCTTTGATGTTCCTGTCTTTTTGCCATTGAACATTTTCTTTGACCCTGCCCTATTAACAGGCATTAGGTATTAAAAACTGTTTCAATAACCTATTCAATAACAACGCATATGCTTACATGATGGTATAGTATGAATGAAACGTTCCTTTTTCTTTGTTTTTAATTACAGCAAATCCTTCAACATCTCCATTGTGGTGTAGTTTCTTTTCACAGCATCAATTATTTCTCTTTAATGTGTCTGTTTATTTCATGACCACATGGAGCTTTATTTTGGAGCAGTGTGTTAGTGTGTGAAAGGTCAAGTATCCCTTGCCAAACAGCACATGAGAGAGGGGGCATAAGACGCAGAGGAGAGGGAGAGACTGAGAAGGTCAATCCCCACCACATGGGCACATGACTTTCAACTGTGCTAGGCTTATTCTTCAATTCTGCATGTTTTTATGTAGATCATTTTTGCTGTTATAAGTTAGCAAACATCGTCTCCAAAGCATGTGCTAGTATTTTTAGTATTATTTTTTAGCATAGAATAGAATAGAATAGAATTTTGTATTGTCCACTCACATGGAAATTCAAATACAAAAAACATGATGCAATACAAATTCAAATAAGATAAAAGGACATGACAGACAATTCATACAGATATACGTACAGGAGCCTGAAACCTAATAAAAGGTAAGCTACTCTGTTTTGTTAGATGACAGAGTATGGAATAAAAGGTATTTTAACTTCCTGAGACCTGAACATTTGTTTGGTTTGCATTTTTAATTTCTCCTGGATATTTGAGATTAGTAGGACCTGATAAGCACACAAACTAAGCATCATCTTTGAACAGGAAGTAGTTTTTGTCTCTCATATGGAGACAATGGGTTTATTTTACTGTATAACACAATTAATTCACCAGTGCGTGAAACTATTTCCTTATATTTACACTTTCCTCAAATGAGTACTTCCTGATTAGCAGTGTCGTAGCTTGTTGCTGTTACTAAAATTAGTATTATTTGTATGTGTAGGTGCCCTATATATTCTTCATGAAGGGACTTTTTTAAACATTCATTATATTCAGGTACAGACACAGAAAGCTTTTACAAAATGCAGCTAAGCAGATCAAAAACATTTTTTATGATTATAATAATATGTTTGTGTTAATGCTGCTTTAGCCTGTGTTTTTACCATTCTGTTTACCAATTCTTCAAATGTTACTTTTTTCACTCCAAATCACTCGAAAAAGTGTATTCACAGCCTTTTACATAATTATGGAAGACTAATCTCTATCAGAATGCTTTAATTGCACCCACTTCTTCAGTTGTGCTTGCACTTGACCAGATTGGTGTATTTCACTATCAGAAAAAAAATCAATATCTGTCATTTTTCTTATGAGCAAAATGAGCTGTCAAACTTGGTTTCAACACTTTTGTTTGGGGGTGTCCCTCTCTCCTTAGGAGTAGTTGACTGTGTAATTTATTGGTTATTATGCTTTTGAAATGATTCAACAAGTAGAATCCATATTTGAATTCTATCATGAACCTTGAATTTATATATTCAAGTCAAACATTTCAATATTATTCTGGGATTCTGGAAAAGAAAATGTGCCCCACATCCATATTTGAAGCTAATAAGATTGTTTGAGAAGTATATAAATAGATGTAGGACAAAAGGGCAGTTTTAGGACCACATGGGCATGAGAGAGTTTGAGCAACATCACATTAAGTAAATTAATAAATATACAAACATTATATTTATACAACTACTGTATATGATGAAGCATTATATTCATCATATACAGTAGTTGTATGAAGCTAAATAGCTTGTATTCCTCTTCATAAATCCTTCATAAAGCTTTTTATTGTTCTCATTTTTTATGATTGTGTTAAGGATCCTTCAAATGTTACATTCTACTAATCAAACTGGTTTATATTGATTATCTATTTCAGATCGTGTGCATCTACATTTCCTGATTTGCATCCTTCAAACCTCCATCATGTCGCTGTTGACTCACGTTTTGGCGTGTCTGTTTGGGATGGGCTCTTGGGTGGCCATCAACGGGATGTGGGTGGAACTCCCCCTGATCGTACCTGGGATCCCAGAGGGCTGGTACCTCCCCTCCTACCTCACAGTCCTCATCCAGATGGCCAACATAGGTCCCCTCTTCATCACCCTGATGCACCGCTTCCGCCCAGGGAAACTGGACGAGCGGCCGGTCATCTACTCCATCGTGGTGTTGGGGATCATCGCTACATTCCTGCTGGCTTTCTTCTGGAAGCACAGGGTGACAGTAGGAGGCTTACCGCATAGTGTGCCACTGCTGGTGTTAAGCTTCCTGCTTTCAGTGGTAGACTGCACCTCCTCCGTCACCTTCCTGCCTTTCATGATGCGGCTGCGTCCCCAGTACCTCACTACATACTTTGCAGGTGAAGGACTCAGTGGTCTGGTGCCTGCACTGGTTGCTCTGATTCAAGGTGTTGGTGTAGTACACTGTCAGAATGCCACTTTGTCTGATCCATTAAATAAAACACTTGAGAATTCCACTATGGCTGGCAGTGCAGAGCTAAAAGCTGTCTACCAGCCAGCTAATTTCTCTGCCCAGGTCTTCTTCCTGTTCCTCAGCGCCATGATGGTTGTGTGTCTGGTAGCATTCATCCTACTCAACCGTCACCCAGCTGTGGCTCGGGAGAGAAAAAATGACCTGTATTTCAGAAGTGATCTGGCTTCGGAGAAGAGAGAGCAAGGTGTGTCTCTGCATGCCCACACACCAGAGCAGAAACCTATGATCTGTCCCTTGGACAGGAGTGAACCTCGCAGCTCTTTTGGCACGGGGACGTACAGCAACCTCCAGGTGATGTTCATCTTTGTTGTGTTGGCGTGGGTGAATGCTCTGACCAATGCAGTGCTGCCATCAGTGCAGTCTTACTCCTGTCTGCCTTACGGGAATCAGGCCTACCACCTAGCTGCCACTATGGCAGCTGTTGCCAACCCATTGGCTTGCTTCATCGCAATGTTTATACCAATAAGGTGAGAATAACTACTGAATAACTACCTTCTTTTTATATTCATGACATAATATTTCAATCTCTTCCAACAACATAAAATTCTAAACTTGCCTACTGTAGGAGGAGATTATGTTCAGTAGTTATCAGTAGATGTCATCCATTTAAACACTTATATCACTGTCTTTTATGAGACCTGCTTGTCCGATGTAACTGAAAATACCCAGGTTCACCTTATGCATGGATCTTTATTTCCAGGTCTCTCATCTTCATGGGTTTCCTGACCATGTTTGGGACTGGATTTGGAGCCTACATCATGGCCATGGCTGCTATGAGTCCCTGTCCCCTGCTGGTCCACAGCCCTACTGGAACCGTCATCATAGTAAAAAGCTTTGTCCTAATGAAAACACGTTCAATTGAGTCTTTGATATATACTGCTTGAAATAAATTACTTATGGATGTCATGTTCTCCCTTTTAAATAGGATTAATGCTACACCTTGTAAAGGAATGAGAGTACAACCCACTTGTCATAATAGATTGTAAAAAAAAAAAAATTCTCATGATTTGGGGTGTGGTGTGATGGGCAGGTTTTGTAATCAAGTCAATTCAGTATTCACTGACTTGATTAAGATGTAACATAGTGCCAACTCATGTTAGTGCCAAGTCAGAGAACACTAAGACAATTCCCTAAAGTAAAGCTGTTATTTTAGAGCCCATTTCACAAAAAACTGGGAGCACTTTTAGATTGCAAATGGTGCCAGTGCCCTGCTTCATAAATGACTATCACTTGCACATTGCAGATAAACTTGCAAGTCCTGTTTTCCTCTTGCAAGGTCATGAATGGGTCCAAAGTATTGCATTTCTTTTGATTAGTTAAATGTAGCTAAATGAATGTTGGAGGAAATAATCTCATGTTGCTAATCGCAGTTTGCATGTTCAAATTTGGTGCAACGGGCCTCTATTTCCTTTACGAATGTAGTAAGTTATGTTTCCCCATTGTTGATGCAATCATTGCAATCTTCCCCCATTTGTGTCACAAATGTAATCAAATATTTTGCGCACAAACATGTTGTTTGGCATATTAGTAAAATTGGTGAACTGATAAATGTTTTGTTTGTAGAAAAAGATTGAATGCCATTGAGCAAGCTTACATGTTGGAGTCTAACCAGGACACATTGCATTAATATTTGCATAACAGGAACTAGATGTCAGTTGTGATTATCATTCTAACGAACAATTTTTTTTTCTTTCTCTGCAACAGGTGCTGACCTGGATCCTGTTTGTCCTGTCCTTGTCCTATGTGAAGGTCATCATTGGAGTGATTCTGAGAGATGAGGGCCGTAGTGCCCTTGTGTGGTGTGGAGCAGTAGTGCAGTTGGGCTCCATGCTTGGTGCTCTATCCATGTTCCCATTGGTCAGTGTCTATGGACTTTTCAAGTCAGGTGATGCTTGTAACACCAAGTGTCCAATGTAGTGAGTAAATATATTTAAGTGAAAAACACTGCTGTACAAAACTGAAACATGAATTGCACTTATATTAGTATTAGCACTGAACTTACTGCAGTCATGAGCTTTACATATTCCACCTGTTACAGAGAGATCATAGGTGTTTATCTCCCACTGTATACTTTTTTGTTGTTTTTGTTTTATGCCACTGTATCATTATTATTATTATTATGTCTCAAACCATACAAAGACCAGGCATAAATATTGTTTTATTGCTGGGCGTTTTTTCAATTCCTTCTCAATTAGGAAGTCAAAACCATGTTACTTGAACAGGTGCAGTCTGTAGAATTTAGTGACATCTAGTGGAACAGACCTTGCAGAAATGTAATATATATTCATAAATGTGTTTCCATTAGTGTACAATTCCACAAACATAAGAAACATTTTGTTTTCGTTATCTTAGAATGAGCCCATTATATCTACATAGGGACCAGGGCCTCTTCATGTAGCCCACTATGTTGCACCGTCATGTTTCTATAGTAGCCCAGCACTGAAAACCAAACACTGGCTCTAGAGAGGGCCTTTCATGTTTTTCGTGAGTTTCGTGCCGACTATAGGTTGTCCTACATGCCTGCCTGGAAATTGGGGAGAGTTAGTTGGTTGCAATCTTTAAACTCATCACTAGATGTCACTAAATCTCACACACAAAAATGTGAAAGCACTACATTTGTTATTGATTTTGATTTTTTTTTTTTTTTTTTTTTTTAAATGATGTGGTATTTGGCCTTAAAACGTGCCTTAATTTAAAACTCAGAAAGATTAGTGCTTGGTTTGAGCACATGGTTGTTCGGCATTATAACCTGCTTTGTAAATGTCATTAGTGTGTAGAAAGTGTTAAACAATACCAAATTAAAAACTTGGTTTATTGCTGGAAATCATCCAATATATACTCCTTATTCTAACCCTGACAGCAGAAGGTATTATGCCATATATTAAATGAGTGAAGAGGGCAGAAAGCACAGATGGGGCACTAGGGGGAGACAAACATCACAAAAACCTCTACATAATATGCTCCTTTGTGGTTATTGGTAAACTTTTTATCAGTAAGGATCAATCTGCAATATTGTAATCGTTACAATGCTTGTACTGGTCGTAGCTTTCATTACACACTAGAAGGAGTTAATGGGGTTTGACGTGCTGAGACAGCTTATACACAACCCTAAGCCTGTCTGATCTCATGTCGTATGATAGTGTAATCCATTACCTGGAAGGAGAGGGGATGAACAAACAATTCCAAAACAAACCATAAACCAGGAATGGTAGAAGGTTCAGCTTGGGGTTAGAAACCCCAAGCTGAACAATAAAAAGCACCCATGCTGAATAAAATGTTAAAATCTGAAAGCCGAGGAAAGGGAGACTTTTCAGTTTGCCAAACTACATAGAAAAGTTTTTCTGTGTGTGTGTGTGTGTGTGTGTGTGTGTGTGTGTGTGTGTGTGTGTGTGTGTGTGTGTGTGTGTGTGTGTGTGTGTGTGTGTGTGTGTGTGTGTGTGTGTGTGTGTGTGTGTGTGTGTGTGTGTGTGACCAACTTTTTTTAATGCTATTTGCATTCATACATACAGCCTTGATTCTGTGTGCATCGAGGTTACAGTTAAATCCTCATTCAGTAACATGATTTTTGGAAGACAGGGTACACATATGTCCAATATGTCAGAAAATCTGGAAACAACCTTCCAGTCACAAAACATTTGCACTTTAGGTTAATCCCACACAATATGCATGTAAATATCAATTGATTTTTGAGCACAAAAGGTGCTTATGGTGTTCTGAGTCATTCTTAATTTTTTCTTGGTGTTAAGTAAAATCTTTGAATTAACTTATAGTGCAGTAATTGATTATTGTGATTGCAGTAAGAAAGAGTGACACTATTCCATACTATCTGCCAGTTTACATTCATATAATACTCTTTTAGACCAATGTTCCAACTTCAAATTGTATATCCATAAAATTAGTGTTGCATTTTTATAGATATGAGATGAAAGGCCGAGTTCAACTGAAAAAATCAAAAACTCAATAGGTTGCATGCTAGTGTGTTATTGTAATTGTGTTTAAGTCATAAGACCATAATGCTTCCTAATATCAGGTTTGCTATAAGAAATATGGATGGCTCTATGTCCAATACCTAACAGTTCATTATTTACTTGTCTTTTTTCCTCTCCTTAATTGAATAAGCAGTTATTTATCCAATTCTACGCACTCTGTTATGTGCTGATGTTGGAAGCCAGCACATCTTTAGAGCCAACACTAGATGTCACTGTGAGATTAAAAGTTCAATATGAGGAACTGAAGCCATCAGTATCAGCTGCAGTCAAGCTGCAAGATTCAAATGGTGCTCCAGGTTTGATCTGCAGTTCTAAAAATATCGCCAAATGTGTCTGATCAGGTCACATTTGTTAAATGAGGCATTGCAAGATTAAAAGATTTAGTTCCCAGTGGTTGAATAAAAACAGATCTTGGTTGTTCTATAAACTTTACACCCAATTTGGTCGAATGGCTGAGCACAAATATAAACTTCTCTGTCCTCTTTGATCCATCATTCACACTGTTTTTTTTTCTCATAAAAATAGAAATATTGCTCAACTTCAGTTTAGATGGAGGAGTGATGCATCTCTCTGGGGTGTTTGCCCAGGTTACAGAGGTCACGTCTGCATAACATCCTTGTCACACTAAATCACAGAGAGAGTGTGTTTTATCTGTGTGTGTGTGTGTGTGTGTGTGTGTGTGTGTGTGTGTGTGTGTGTGTGTGTGTGTGTGCACGCGCGTGCGTGCGTGCATGTGTGTGTTTGTCGGTGTGTCAGTAAGCGTGCTGTATTTATCCTTCCTCAAGGCCACGAAGACAAATAGGAATGAGGAACTCATGGCCAGTCAGAGTCTGATTCAGATCCCAGTGGTTCCTCACAGAACATCTGGGGTCATCATCTCCGGGTGGCTCATACCTCACCTATTCCCTTATCTCTTCCTGTAGTTTGTATGACTTATGGTGTGCTGAGTTTAAGGGCTGCAGACCTGTTTGGAAAGATTTTAGCAATAGCTCAATATCTGAATATGGGAGGAACTTAATCCATTTTCAATATGCTGGTCTGAAACTGTCTGGTCAAAAATTCAAACGGGTCCCTTTAGGTGTTATGAAATGATGCAACACTTAATGCACTGAGATTCAGACAGGTGGACAGTCTGTGCAATATGAATGTGGGTGGCAGCATGACAGAAGTATCATAACTAGAGAAAGTGGGAGACATCTTCCTTATCTTTCTCCCTGCCTCTATCTTTCTCTGCTTCATTCCAACTATTTCGATATCAGACTATCTCTTTATCCCCGAGCTCCTTGTCTTCCTCGATTCATGCATATGGCAGACTTTGTGACCGTAATTTCAATTTAAAACACATGAGGGGAAATCCTAGCCTGCGCTGCTCTTTAATGGGCCGTCATGGGATTGGAGTATGCAGAGAATGATTGAATTTTGTGAGAAGGCCAGGAACGATCAAGTCTCGCCTGCCGTTATGCAATCGACCATTCCCCTCTCACAACGCGACGTCTGGTAAAACCTAGAGGAGGAGGAGGGGGGCTAAGGGCTGGAAACCTCAACGTCTGGACCAAGAGAGAGAAAAATATTTTTTCTTCTAAATGACTCAAGACTATATAAAAGAGAAAGTCAGCTATCGTACATAAAAAAAGAGCCAAATAAGATGTGATCGACCACATCAAAAGCAGAGATGTTGAATTGTTGTAAATTTAATGGTTGTAAATGAGTCTTTTTACACCGAGATGCATGACATCCTATATTTCCTCACAGACGGAAACATATGGATCCTATACAAACCCTGCCATGCTGTTTTATTTATATGATTGTGTCATGTCTGTTTTTTCTCTTGACTCTCTCCACCTGCTTGGCCCACTTTGAAAATGTCAAGATAAAAACTGCTTACTCCCAGGCACTGAAATTACCACTTTGTCCAAACTTTTTCACACCCACTGTGTTGGATTACACCACCGCCATATCCTTTCAATGAAGCAAGAGAGACTACCTTTCCCGTTAAGTCCATTATATTCAAATGGGCTGGGCCTTTTTTCTTTTTTCTTCTTTGCAACAAGACAAGTAATCAAAAGTTGAAAGCAAACACTCAAGGAGGCACTTAGCAAAAAAGAAAAGCTTTTATGATAAAACATTCATATACAGTGCGGGAGACAGGTAATCTTTGCGGATGATAAGGTTGTCTTGTGGTCAGTTTCAGTATAGTGTGGCTTGGGGAGCCCTGTAGATGAATGCTCCTAATAACATCCCCGCCCACCCATCATCCACCGGACCATCCAGGCAGAACAACTAATACCTGAGAGTATTTCTTCAGTGGTGTGAAGTATGCCTTAAAGAGCTGTTGGAGGCTGCAGTAAAGTTGGGTTCATTACATTGACATACTGATGACAGCTTATGCTGGCTGAGATGCAGATACACACACGTTTGTCTTTATATCTTTGTGAGGACAATCATTGAGGTAATGCATTCCTTAACTCCTAACCCTAACCTCAACCATCACAGCTCAATGCCTAAACCCTACCTGCGCACTAAACTGAAACTAAACCCAATTATAACTTTAACCTTAAAAGCAAGTTCTAATCCTCAAATTGCCCTGTAAAGTTGTTAGAACCAGCCAAAATCTCCTCACAATGCTGATGCAATACAACTGAATTTGGTTCTTTCAAAGATAGACAGACACACACATACACACATATGAGCTCATGGACACTTTTGGAGACATTACATAGACTTACTTTCATTTCCTGGAGACTTACCCTAATCCTAACCATAACCGCTACTTGCCTAAACCTGATTTTATCATAACCCTAATCTTAACCACTGACCCAAATATCAGATTTTCCCAATTGGGGACACAGCTTTTGTCCCCAATATGTCAAGCTGTCTCCAATTAACTGAAGCCAAGTCTGTCATTTGTCCCCAGAAGTAGCCTATGACAGACTACACACACACACACACACACACACACACACACACACACACACTAAAGGCAAAATAATCTGCTGTCAGTGCTCTTTTTGCTTTTTACATACAGTAGTATTTTATATAAATCAGATTGCCTGAGCTGTAGTCAGAGAAGGAAATACTTCTCTAAAGGCTATAGATCACTTTCTTGGAAGTCCTTTGAACGTTTTCTCCTGAAGACATCCAAATCAATACATTGCAGCGCTTCTTAACAGTCAGCTGACTGAAGTCTGTGTAGAGACTTTGTCACAGAAACATAAAGGCAACAAAATACTAATATTTAGTTTCAGTAAGTTAACAATATCCTGAACATGTAGTTGTGACATTGATTGACCCACCTTAAGCGTCTGTGCATCAACTGGGCGTCAGCAGCACCGTGTTTGTGTGTGTGTGTGTGTGTGTGTGTGTGTGTGTGTGCGTGTGTATGTGCACGCGCCCGATATGCGAGAAGCCGTCGGTATTGTCGGTATCAGTGAAAACATGGAGCGGAGTTTGATTGATTTGGGTTTTCTATCAATAAACAAGCGGAACGGATTCAATAAAGAAGCACTGACACATCGCTCTAAAAACAGCGCTGATAGACTGATGTATTGACAAATACATGGTAACAAATACATACATTGCTCATGTTGGTGGTGCAGAGAAGATATCAAAATATCTGGATTTGGAAAAAAACAAAAACATTGCACGAAAAGTTTTAAGGGATGGGTTTGGTATTTGGGAAAAACACTTATTTGCTTTCTGGCCTAGGGTTAAACAGGAAGACTAATATCACTCTCAGTTTTGTCCACTAGATATGAAGCTACAGCTAACAGCTGGTTAGTGCCTAGCCAAAAAATGTTCTGGCCCATAGTCTACTTTAAAACCACAACTTGTCATGTTTACACTTCAGTTTTTGTGCAGATTAGACATGAAATATATCATCTTACTTAGTTAGCTAGAGGTGACGTAGGTTTTTGTAACCTTTGAGCATAGCCAGGCTAGCAGTTTCCCTCTATTTGCTCTCTTTGTGCTAAGCTAAGCTGCCTGTAGCCTTACTGTACATACCTCAATGTGGTATCTATCTATCTTATCTAAATTCCCAGCAAGACAGCAAATAAGTGTACTTCCCCAAAAGTCAAACTATTCCTGTAATATTTTAAGTTAATAAGCAAGATCATGATCGTGACTATCACTTCACTGGTGTGATGTGCTTCTTTCTTTAAAAATCAATTTTTATGAAACACATGATTTATAGGTAGATATTTATGATCACAGTTTCACCTTCTGTGATTTGAACAATTCATAATCCACTCAGACAGGAAGAAACAACTAAAGCATCGAACTCTCGCTCCTTCATATTGGGAAGTCAGTTTGTCTGGGTAGCATGTGGGGTCAGCGTTAGGTCACACTGGGCATCCATTAGTGGCCCTACGTATTTAGAGTCTTATTCCTTTAAGAGGAGTGATTGGCCAGCAAAGACAAAGAATCATTACCTTTGCCCGCCCCCTCCCTGCCAGCAGTCAATAATGAGGGATCATTAAAATTAATAGATGGACATTCCCCTTTTCTCCGGATCCTTATTGCAAAATCAGTGTCAGGGGAAATGAAGATTGAGCTTGGAGAAGGCGTCTAAAAGCCTCACAGTGATTGTCGTGAACTCATCTCCAGTGCCAGGCTCCTTTATCTACTGTAAGAGTCTGCACCTGCCTGAACTCTTGACTAGCAAGGGCTTTTACTGTAGCCCATTAAGAGCATCCCTAATGTGTGCTACAACGTACTTCAACATAAACATTCTGCATATGTACCAAAACATTTACAGCAAACAATGGAAGCCTGATTGCTCTGGATGTCTCTGAGTATTTTTTCCATGAAGAAATTGAGCTCTCAGACTGAACTAGAAAGGGTTATTGAATACATTGACTTTGATGTGGAGAATTGAGAACTGACGTGTAGCGATTGTATAAACAGACACTTAAAGATAATTCTCGCTTTTCACATTTTCTTAAGCTCAAACATCTGTGCTGCCGCTAAATTTTCATAAAACCTTGCACAACATTTCATGCGTCACAAAAAAAAGAGAGCGAATCAAGCTGAATGATTGCAGATGGAGAATAAAAGACGCCACAAGATTTTCCAGGCCCCATCTGGTTGTCTTTCTGAGCGTCTCTTAAAGTGTCTTTTAAAAAGGTGATTTGTCTGTGGGTCCGCAACGATGTGACCATGTCAGCATGTCAGCGGGTCATCTGCTGGGCCTGTCACATGTGAAACGGTCCCGTGAAAAGGGTTCGTGTACACCTGCGGAGCTTGACAACTCCACCCTAAAGCTACACATAAGAAAAACATATGTAAACACATACTAAACCCCTCACACACGTGTTCCTCATCTTCTTTCTTTATCATCCAAAACGTTATTGATAAGACGGTCTGTTTATATTCATCTGACATATGTTGCATGTCAGATGTGCAAAAAAAAAAAAAAAAAATCAAAAACTGACTCAAGGGACCAAAAAAGATCAAATGTAGAGCTGGCTTATAGGGCAGGACTATCAAAGGTCCTTCAGTATGGTCAAGCAATTATCTCTTAAAGCATCTCTTAAAGCCACCCCCATGGTTCTCTCAACATGCCCTTCATAACAGTAAGGATTTACTGCCTGCAGATGGCCGATGAGAGACGAGGGCAGGAGCTCCAGTACTGTGCCTATGCACTCACTTTATAAAAGCCCAAATCAAGGGCTCTATGGGAATACAATGGAGGAGGAAGTGGGGCCATAAAGACACCATAAATCCACACAGTGAAACTTCTAAGTTGTACCCTGTGCCAGGTGTGGTGTGTGCATGTGGACCCCGGGGAGAAAATGGCACGCGCTGCAATCATTATGATCAGAGACAGTTTTTTGCTTGTCCGTGCTGTTTTCTGCACTGTCAGCATTTCAGTCATCCTGCCAGTCAGATCTTCAATCAGTCGAGTCATTTGATCATTTGGTCAGATAATCAGTGGAAAGCTGTATGCAATGTGCAAATGCATGAATAAATACTTGTCTTTCCAACCTTCCTTGGAAGTAATGTGTATAATTTTCAGCATGAGAACTAGACATTTATGTGGAGTTAAGAGAAGAGCAAAAATAATGCAGATTATTGAGAAATCAGTCATTCCTGATCAGCAGCTGACATCAAAGAGGTCAGGTACACATTTCTAAAGTCAAGCAAAAAAAAAAGTCAGCTTTACTATTTTTATCTCTGCCAAGTGTAAGTCTGGAAAGATGCATTTGGTTGTGTGTATCCGTGTGTGTGTGCGGACCATCAGCCTAATATTTTTTGTGTTCACTATGACTGCATGCTCAAGGACCACTCGTGGTTGTGATGATTAACAATTTTTAAAAAAACTATTTTATAACAACATTCCTTATGAGCCAATAGATAAGCTTAGACTTCAGTCTTTTCATCAGTCCTTGCCATTTTTTGATATGCGTGGCGATATAGCAATTTCTGATAATCGGCTAGGCTTACTTGTGTGTTGCAAGCCACATTTTGACTTTTTTCATGGCCCAAAAACTGACATCCATAGAAAAGTTTGGTCTCATCTTGAACTGTAGCATCTGCTGATTAATTCCATGTTCAAAATGTTATTATCCACTGCCATTTAGGCAGGATGAATAAATCCCTCATCAGCCATCTTGCCTGGTTTTATTTTGTTGTGTTACAACAAAATATTCTAACAATGTATAAATTGAGAAGTTTGGACCTTATTGTTTATTGTTTCCTTGTTAGTTTAGTTAAGACAACCCAGGATGTTTGGTTAAAATACTATTACATTATTCTATAAGTCTTAAAAATATGAAATTGAACTACAGAAAACACTTTATTAAACACTTTACATATATTTATATAAGAAAACTTACTCTATACTATACTATATTGCAAATTAATAATAACACAAAACCACAAACAGACAAGAAACAACTTTATTCAAAACTTTGCAAATCTCTGCTGCTTGCATCTGGCAGTTTATGGAGTGTCTGATCACTGCCAGACACACCTGGAGGAGATCTGCACTCCACTGATTGCACTCTTCTCGGTAATATTACTGGTCGCAATCAGATAAGAAGCGCAATAAAACATTTCCTGATGCACTGAGTTACAATGCTGCTTAAGAGCTAGTCTGAATATCAGTCTCCAAATGAAAACAACGTATGCACAGTTGCACGTGATGCATTGAAACCATCTATTTTGCAACGAATCCTGTGAGCCACACCGTAGTATAATTTAAACCTAAACACAAATAAATGCTCTTTCTGTATCAATCCTGCTCTTAAAATATCACAGTTATTTGTATAAACTTTTATTGATGCATTCTTCTTTAAATGAATAGCTCCACATTTTGATAAGCGTACTTTTCAAACTCTCAACTTTTAAATTATTACATGCAGTGCAGCTCAGAGGTCTTCGCTAAAAATGTAAAATTTAGAAATGTAGGCATGCATCTGCAAAGTTCAAGCAGATAAAACCTTTTGGGCATTTATTTCTTGTGCATGCATAATTTAGTGTTCCTATTTTGAAAAATATAATGCAATGGTATAATATTCTTGAATTTCACCAAAAACAGAATCGCTATATAAAGGTTCTGTATTTTTGAACATCAATAAATTGATGCAGGTCTTTCAATAAATGACAATAGATTTTGAGGCTCGACTTGTTTTTATATGCTTTACGTAGTCTCCCTACTTGACTGCTGCTTCACCAGTGGAAACCATGGCCCAGAGTCATCTCTCCACTGTGTCAAAGGCTACCGCGCTGTCAGAGGAAGACTAAGGTGAGGACAGGGTGCCAGGAAAAAGGGGCGTGGCTGCATCTGTAAATAGTGGGGCTATTTTGGGCATACACCACGGCAGTACAGGGGAGCACCGCCTAGGCCTGTCTTCTGTCACTATGGGGATGGGCGCTTCATAACTTTGCTGGATGGAAAAAGTCTGGAGGACTGGCAGGTGGTACACAGGAGCGTGGCACAGCTCCCATGGCGAGGAGCTGTTTCACTCATAACTACCGACCACTAACAATACTCACTGGAAAACACGCAGGCCTCTGCTTGTTCCTCACATATCAGTTGCTTGTTGCATTTTATCCTGCTAAAGTACAGTTTTGAGTTTGTTAGCATTTATTATTGAAGCAAAGCTGGAAGACATGACCAAACACCATCTGCTGATTGATTTAAGAAGTGACCTCTTTGTAACGTGTAATATGTGGGTAAAGTACATTCAATTAGTGTTTTAGGAATTAAAACAATAAAGTAATACAATACTAAATAAGTAAAGAAAAAAATCAGTGTTTCTACCTACTCTTGTCAATGTCCAACTGTCTCCATTTCAGGTTTTATTGGGGATATAGGAACAGGTTGGGGCAATCTGAAGTTCACTAAGGTCAGGCTGTATAACACAAGAATATCACACAGCCAGGTTAAAGAAAAGCCTTAAAAGTTAAAGCACAGCCATATGGGCCATGCGTGTAATAGTAAAAGAATGCTTTCAATATAACTACAGAGAAAAAGGGGGAAACAACTGGCAACTGATTCAATCTTTAACATTTAGATTCAGTGTAAGATTTTGTATTTAAGGTCAAAAAGAACAAAATGATCAGTAAAATGTAGTATACTCTAGGAAACTAATAAGAAAAAAAGAGTAAATATAAATATGACACCCAAATAATTGAGGTTGTATTCATGGTCACCATTATGTCATTTATTTAATTCATTGTTGAGAACACATTAAATGCACTTAAAACACATTTTCATTTTTCATAAATATTTCATATTAAAGAGTTACGTTTCACCTTTTGCCACAGAAAAGCAATAGAGTTGCAACGATCTTGTAGCCAAGAAAGAGAGTAAGGCACAAAATAGAAACCTTATTCATATAGTTTAGTCATGCTATTATACTATATGTCCAAAAATGTATTAGGAAGCTATATTGAAAGCTATTGTCAGCTAAATGATCCCCAACATTAGGTCGATGTGCATGCTCCAAAAGACAGATAACACAGAAAAGACTGCAGCCGAATGAAAGAAAAAGTCGATGTTGGTACGTCTATGACACGACAGTGGAAATCAATCTACAATATTTGGTCTGGAAGCAAGAAACCCTGCTCTGTTTCTACGGTAAAGTGCATAATGTTTTTTTGTTTTTTTTTATGGGGAACCACTCTACGTTAAAGTCTCTGACAGAAAAAGGAAACTTGGACAATAATTTCACCAAAGATAAAATCCTTTGGTTTACACAGATCAATTATTGCCAGCTGTAAGTAACAGTCCTGCCAACTCCTCAGCTGAATCACCCAGACGACTAGTAAAACTGAGCCTGTGGCATATTTAGATTATCCCTGTGCCTATTTACATGCAGACCTGCAGTGCAAGAAGTTATAGACATATATATTGTCCAGGAGTATTCTCATTTAAATTCAGCAGGTAAGCATACCATTGTTCAACTATCTTATAGCTGGGGGGGAAGAAAACTCTGATACCTGCCTTTATAAGCCCCTGCCAGCCAGGAACTTTTGTCCTAGGATATGTTCTATATATTTTCACGGATTGTCTGTGCATCATTATGTCATGGTCTGGGTGGAGGACTGGAAGACTTGGGCAGGATGATAAAAAATAGGCACTAAGGTGAAAAGCATAATGCAAGATAGTAGAAATGGTATAAATCATATCAGTGGTGAAACATGAAAAAAGGAGAGCTAAATAGCAAACTGCATGATATAAGCATAAGGCATACATACGTTTTCAAATACATGTTTATACAAAAGAATATCATACATAACATTCAGTATAAATGAACAATGAGATAATAAGGAACCAAGAAAAAAAAAAAATACAATTCTAATCTATTCACATACTCCCTACATATTTTCAACCTTTTATTCTGTTTCCCTGTAAACAAATCATTGAAATGATACAAAAATGTCATAGAAATCTTCCACTTTACATGGTTACAATGAACCATTGACATTTGCATTTTGTGTGACTGCTGCTGTTGTTGGCTGTCAACATCGCTGCTGTAAGGCACCAATTCGGTTGTTGTTGCGGACTGACTGCACAAACAAATGAACCAAAGTGATGAAGCCTGACAGTTATTGTCCCATTAGTTTGTCCATGCATTAACATACAGATCACACTCAAAATGAAGATTGTCATTTGACGATGATAGAAGAGTAATTCAGTCTCATTGAGCTGTTTGGTCCACTAAAGAACATCTGCTGTGAATTAAGGCAAGTGTAGACGTATACTTTGCCCCCTGATATCACTTCCCTTTTGTAAATATAACATTCGTTTGTTTGTTCAAATGGAGCTTGCCATGAACTGTCAATGTGAATCTGCAGCGAGTCCTTGAGTGAGGAGGAGCTGATGGCAAGAATGGTCAGGTGGGAGATCCTGGTCACGAATTAATTCTTTATTATCTGGATCTCTAGGTTTTGTTTTGTCCTCGTTTTGTTGTTGTTGATGATGCTGTGTGTGTGTGTGTGTGTGTGTGTGTGTGTGTGTGTGTGTGTGTGTGTGCTGCTGCAGAACACTTCAGGACGTCTATGCATGAGTGTGCACGGAAATGTTGGAAAGGTCGTTCCTGATGATCTCGTTAACTGTGGAAACAAAGAAGTGGGAGATCATTATTCAAAATTCACATCGAATAACAATTCATACTATTAAAAAAAATGCTATAGTTAATAGAGTAAGAGGTGGCCTAGAAGTTACAGAGGCAAGGTTTGTGATAGGAAGGTTGCCAGTTTGATTCCATGCTGGAGAAAAAAATGTTTAGCAAAAAGTGAGTGCATCTTATGGTTCTGTTTCATATTTTGTATTAGATTTGAAAAGAACTGACTGAAAACTGCAGGAAATAGCTAGCCTGTTATATCCATTTCTTTTCCTTTACAGCAAAGTGTAAAAATGACAAATTGTGCTTTTACAGGACTATTTTTGGCCCCTCACAGTAACTTTCTGGACTCTTGTTGTCACTGTAAAGTTGCCTGGCAACCAGCAGAGACTCCAGATGTTTCTGTTTTTACAATATGTTTTTTGTATTTATAAAACAAATGAGATATAACATCTTAATTTGTGAGCTTTAGAGGTAGGCCAAATTTGATTACATTCGGACACAGCCACTGTTTCCAGTCTTTATGCTATGCTAAGCTAAGCGCTAGCTCCATATTGAATCAACAAACATGAGTGGTATAAATCTTCCTATTCAAGAAAGTGAATATCACAAAATGTCACATTATCTTTTCAATTTTGTCTCCGCCTGGTGACATCATATCAAATTATACATTTATCTTTCTTAACATAGAATGCTTGAAGAATTTTGACAGAAGACTAACTGTAACTGTACTGCTAACTGTCTGAAATAAATCATGCCTGATATCATATCAGGGTAATACTACACTGAATTCTTTTTTAATTTGTTCTGGCAGAGATGTAGTTAAGTTGGAAAATACTGAATACCAGTAGCTGCAATCCAAACATATCAATGTCATTACAAGCCTTTTACAACTCATATCGGCTCCATACACACATCTCTTTTTTTCAAGTCATCGTCTTGTCTTTCCTGCACTAGTTCCTGTGCCCGCGCCTTTCCCACAGTCGGGCAGACGGAGATCAGTCCCCTGCCTTTATCTGCTCTGTGTTCTTTGGCAAATCAGAGGGAAGTGACTGTGAAGATGACGAGGGCCGAGAGCCCTGTGGCTTAACGCAAACAAGAAGCTCCTCACTCATAAAGCTTGCTGTGATAAAGTGGACTGATGTAGACAGAGAGAGAGAGTCTGGTGAAACCACTGTTCGCAGTGAGGAGACAGGAAGTCCACCCACTCTGAGGTCTGAAGTGGGCCTGCAGTTTTCTTATCACTAGATACTGTTTGGTGAATGGTGAAGCATCTGCTCTGATTCAGACAAAAACAGGCTGTAGGCCTTTTAATATCCAACTATTACACTGCTTTGAATGGATATCATTACAATGCAATACAGAAATGAAAAATGCATGTTTTTCAGCTCTCTCCTGTAGATCTATCAACCTGTAGCCTTCTGATAAAAGATGTCAGACTACTGATTTTGGCTCAACTGATCTTTTGGAGAAAAAACAAACAGCATGAATAATGAATACATTGACACAGGTTGCACTTTTTTAAAGAAGTAGGCCATACACCTATAATAGCCTGCTCTGCTTTCTATATGCAGTAAACCACCCACGTATACACACAAACAGGTTGGATGGGACTAACCTCCCTCAACAGGAGGAACTCCCATTGGAAAAATCCAACCTGTGCCAACACTGCTGGCTGTTTTCAACCCTATTCCGCTCCGGGCTAAACAGGCATTTACACGCTGAAGATATTTTTAGCACTGCCATCGCAGGATATAAAGGAAGTGGAAGCATATGTACAATTAAATGATCAAACTTTAATGTCACTGCTCATCTCTGTAGCCGAGATGAGAAAACAGCTCCAGGTAATTCTGAAGAAGGAAAAGGGAAAACCCAACAGTGGCAAAAAGCCACAAATGTACCCTTTTTTTTCTCAGAGGAAAAGCAGTGGCTTCCTTTTCTTCTTTTCAGTCACTGCACAATATAGTGACGTCTTCCCCCGCCTAACTGCGGTGTTGTTTTGCTACGCTTTATCAACTAATACTTTCCATTGGCATGCCCGATAATGTTCCATTCTGAAGAAATGAAAGATAAAAAGAGAAAGGTAAAACAGTGGCCCCTGTGTTTTCAACTGTGTACTCTGTCGGCAATGTGAGAATCTCAGACACAGGATGTGGCCAACTGTTACACCACAAGACAACACTAAGTAGCTATTTTTAGCAGTTTAATGGGGTGGCTCTTGTCACTATTTAGCTGCAACAGCTTCTCGGAAATGAAGTAATTTTAAAGAACAGTTGATGTAACCTGAAAGAGTGATAACACACACAAAGGTGATAACTGAGACTGAGTAAGTGTCCTTTCACGCAATAAAACTCATATTGAGTTTGGAAACAGCTTTTAAAATGCAATTAGATTAATTTAATTAAAATATTTTGTTTAGTAAATTGATTTGGATTTCTATTTTTTTATTTTTTTGTGAGATTAAAAAGAAAAAGTCAAGATCAGGTGTCTGTGTTCAGTCAATGCAATTTTTTTTGTGTCTTTTAAGGCACACACTCACACATGACAACGTTTAATTTTTCACCTTCCCTGAAGTGACTAGATAACCACAAATATGCAGCATAAGGGAAGGCAGTCAGACATGCTGGGGAACATTTTGTTCAGAGTGGAATTTGGCTCCAAAATGTCATCCCCTTGCATAATGTGTATGGGCAGCGGTATATTACAAGATCTCCTCTGTAAACCAGGCCTTGTAATGCTGGTTATAATATTTTAAAAAGCGTGCCAGAGGTTTACTTTCCATTTCCATGATCTCTATGCGCTATTGTTAAAATGAATGCGATGTTATGTTAAACAATAATGATGCAAAAGTAATATGTTTATCGTACGTAAATGAACTCTCTGTGGCCTGGCATCCCTCTCAACAGCTTTGGAAACTTATTTTGTTTCTTTTTCAGTTGAGCAGGTTAATAATGGAAGGCTCTAACTGGGAGGATACCCTCTCATGAATAAACAAAAACAGTGGAAAAATGAACTCCAAATATTCCCCTGCTGAAAAAAGAAAAAAAGAAAAGAAAAAAAGAAAACGTGCACTGCTAGTCTTACGTCAACAGAGTGACACCCTTTATTAGCCGTAGTGCCATTGCAATCAGTTAACTACGGCCCGGACCTGTCAGGACTTATACTCAGGGCTGGGCGCCTGAAAGATCTATTTCAGGCAGGTGTGAGAGTGACACAAAAATATGACTGAGCTTTACTGCGATGCCAGCTGTGTTCAATATTTCAATGGACAATCCAACTCCTTTGTAAAGGCCTACCAGTGTTTGTTGGCGGTGGCTTATAGCTAAACCCTGCTTCCATCAGGCGTGACTGCAGGCTGAATACATGTTGACCTCTCAAAGATAATCTGTCTGTATAAACTGTAATGAAAAATGATTTGCATCTACCTGCCTGAGGGATGGTCCAGTGTAGTTGCTGGTGGTGAAGTACACACACATGAATAATGCTGATAACGGAAACTTTAATGCACTTCATCATTTCAGTTATAAAATGAGTAACCATGTAATATCACTGTATAACAGGTTGTTTAAGACTATATCTGTATAGGTGGGGGCGTGTTGCTACAGGTTCTCACGAGAAGATATAATCCAAGGCCTGTTTGAGTGATGGAGCCACGCGTTTGAGTACTTATCAGATATCAGATAAAGAGCATGACCTTTATACTAATATCGAAACATTACATACAACATTACAATTTCGTTCGCTGTATTGATAAAAGTAAACAGTACAGAACAGCAGTGGAATAAGTAAGAAGGATTTTTCATAATGCAGTGAATGTTGCTCTGAAACTCAGATCTCAATCTGTAAGTGTCAAGACGTCAAAGAGGAAAAATAGATGGGTTAAAGTGACATTGTTGAATATGTTTGCGTGTTTTAATGTGCTAATTTACGGGAAGACTTGAGAGAACTATATTAATTTTGAGGCTTTATCATCGACATCCCGTTACTCATCAACTAGCCAGAAAACTGCACCCACCAGGTTCTTATTTATCATCCAGCAAGTCTGGAATACTTTATACCAGACAAAAATAAATGCAGTGACCCTTGTTTGGTACCAGACTACACAAATTGGATAATTTATGATTTAATTTGTGATAATGAATTTATAAAATAACCCCTGCATATTGCAAAGCGCTTGGTGTTTGTGACTCTGATATAAAAGATGGATGGGAAACATAGACTTTACATTGCTGAAATTCGACCGCTCTGAGTCTATGAGTTCAGCGTGAACCTGACCTGCATTGGGGATTTAGTTAGCATTGTTAGTAGCGAGCGCTGTGCATTGGGGTTCGATAACAGCCGGGCTTCCTCAGAGAACAGAGGATGCCCTGTGGTCTGGTGAGACGCAGAGCCTCGAGTCCTGAGAGTCGCTCGGAGGTTCCTGCTGTCGTAACTTGATCTCCTTCAGCCAAATCAGGTCTAACCGGCAGTGACCTGGCAGAGAGTGACTTCACCTTCCATCAGCTTCATGACCTCCGAACTCAAACTTGTAACAGAGGCTTCCTGTCAAGGACTTATGTTCTCACTTGAAGTCTCTTGATATCACAGGAGCTGAGGGCACCTTCCTGAACTTCGTTCACTTTCACTGCATGAACAAACTGCAGCTGTGTTAGGGTCAAGGACCTTCACGCTTTAGCTAAGGGTGATATTTCCTATGCTTGCTTGTACCTCCTGTAGAAGCACTTCAGGTTTGTGAGAAAGAGGTGGTAGCTTCCTTCTATTGTGGCACTCAGACTCTTTGCAGTATGCTAGGAAGTATGTCTGAGTCATAGAGGCTCTTTTACACAAACACTGATAAACACTGGCATCAAATCTGAGCAGGAGCTCACAGAGAGTAAAAGGCGACTGGCTGCAATACAGATTCAAACTTAAACCTTATCTGAACTTGTACATTCATGTGAAATTGATTTGGTGGGGAAGCCAAACTAGAGCTCAAACTTGCTGGAGAGAGACAATTGAATTTCCTGGTACATATTACTTTTGTTTCCCTGCTATATCAAATCTTCTCTTGGCTTCAGCAGAAACACTTAATGGACAATTTGCTGCCTCCTACACACGGCTCAAACGGCTGGATGCAGACGCTCGGACAGCGTCACTTATCTTGCATTGATAACCAGCAGCGTCAAAAATAGGGAGGGGGTCAGAGGTCGGAACACACACTCACACGTGAACGATGGGGAGGAAGAAATAAAGACGGAGCGACTGAAAGAGAATGAGAGAAATGGACGGAGACACAATCATTATTCCCACAGATAAACACAAATGGAAAGAGACAAAGTGTTCCACTAATGCTTCATCGTGATAAAGTGCTTCATAAATTCATCTGAGCCTTGCAGGTAGACAGCTTCTAATCCATTGCAGGGATCCCTTTGGGCCTAATGATGTGATGATATGTACAGACAGCATATTTCATCCCCACGGCTACCCTGATGTGTGAAGCCCTGGGCTCTACCATGTGGAAACACTCAGACTCCACAATTGACAGAGGGGATGGAGAGAAGAAAAAAAAATGAAAGAGATAGGCCTGCAGAGAGCCAGTTTGTTTTAAAACAAAGCTGGGTTTACGTTGAGAGCTGAAGCTCAGGTTTTACAACCGCCCTGCAGCAGCTGTGTGGCACTGTGGAGACGCTGCCGTGCCAGGGGCCGCAGCCAATCATCTCCTCACACTACTAAGGTGAACAATGATGAAATAGAGTCAAGGAAAGAAAGAATAATGTGAAGAATAGTTGTTGACAAAGAAGAAATGATGGAGAGGAGACACAGATGGAGAATGAGACTGATTAGAGGACACAGGGAAGGTAAATACGTACAAAACAGGAAGTGCTGTGTGTTTATAAACTGGCGATGAGACTTTAAAATGTGATTCAGGACATAAGGAGCCTGAGCGGAGGATGCCAAGTCTGGATGGATATGATCCTTCTTTTTGGAAAGCTGAGTAGAAAAAGAAGAAATAAAGTGAGGAGCGTAAACATTAAGTACTCTGATGTCACTGAGGAGATTTCCAATCAATACGTCTGCTGCTGTTTTTAGACAAAGGCTCCTCGCTCAGTTGGATAAGAGAGCTGGATCAGCCCTGAGAAATAACAACGACATATTCTCCATGCCTCATGTGGGGAGACAAAGTGGAGCTGAGCTCTAATCTCCACCTGTGAGTCTCTGATGTGCCTCACTTTTTCAAAGGGACATGCTTTATGGCTCTCTGTAGTCAGATGATTCTGACATATTGCCAAAGTAAATGACCTGACCCAGGAGAATTTAGGTGTCTACCTGATCCAGATTAAAATCACTTGAAAATAGCCAGAGTAACTACAAATGCTGTGATCCAGGCTCGAGAACAATAAAACAGCAGTATCCCAAATTAGACATCTAAAGACAACAACTTTTACTGAAATCTCCACCGCTGGTGTGCTTATTTTGGCTGCAGCGGTGCATAACCTTTGTCTTTGATCTTGCATGGTGTGCTGTGCCTCTCCCTATCTCACCTCACTCTGTCTCTCTTTGTGAGCCTGCCACTTCCCTCTCCTCCTCCTCCTCCTCTCATTTCCTCCCAGGCCCAGGAGGCCGCGGGTGTGCTCGCTTGAGGTCGCTCTCCAGGGAGGATGAGGGGGAGGTGTTTACATGGTTGGACTTGCTCTCTTGTGCCCTCATCACTGACTTCTCTGAAATCGTCAGACTGAATTGCAAACAAAAACAAAATCTTTTAAATCTTTTAAAGAATAAATTACACTTAAAATTCCCAGACTACAGACAAAAAAGTGAAAGGCAACAAATGATGGAAATGGAGTTTTTCACAGATGGACAAAAGTGAAAAATGTTGAAGATGCTCTTAAAACAAAGTCCTTTAACAAATCTTTTGTGATGTTTTGGGATATATTTTAAATTTTCAAATCGTACATTAGGCTTAGAGTTTGTGTTCCAATAATGCTGTATAACTAACATCTGTTGATGCACTTTAATTATTTCCTGTTAGTTGAAAATAGTAAAGTGAATTCATGTCTTGCATCCTAACTGCCAAAAGTGCACTTGTATATTAATACATGGTGTGTAGTTGATCTGTAGGAAAAAAAGTCCCAGTACAGCCCACACTGCTTTATTGACAAGTGATGTCAGGAAGTGCAGAGCAGATGTTCTAATGTTTAGCACCAAAATGGAGCCTTCAGTTACTCTGATTACACACTTCAGTTTGATTGCTTTGTATTGCAAAGTATTTATTTATCTGAATGGCAAGAATACCACAGCGAAACTCAACAATCAAAGTGTTTATCAAAAGCAAACATAAAAGTAAACGGCTGAGGAGCTTCTGACGTTTGTGTGTATGGATGACTCAAGGCTGTGAGAAATCAAAAGCTCGGTTTTACACAGCTAGTGAAGCATAACTGAGTAAAGCAAACACCGCAGCCTGAAAATATACCAAAACTGAGCGAAACACACATTTCTTTGTGATTGAGATATGAAAGGAGACAGATTAAAACTCTTTGTATGGCTCATTACCAATGGGTTTATGGTAAAATAACTCAGCCATCTGATAAACTCGTTGTGATTGATTCGGAATTAGAAACGTATGCTCCTGCGGAGGCTGATGCAGGCGGCTAAAGATTTCACTGGTTTTTCAAAAAATGGCACACAGTGAAAAATATGAGCATATTGAAACAATCATACTTCAGTTGGTCGCAGTCGTTTGAGTGAGAATTTGGCTGTGCACCTGCATATACTACGATTTATAACTGCGTTTGCGCTCCTGCTTGTGCTTCTTTAAATCACCTGATGCCTGTCAGTCGTAATGTGAGATGTCAGAATTGTTTTCCTTTATTTATACGTAGAGAAACTGTATTCTCCGTGTCCAAAAAGCCTTACCTCAATGCAAGTTTATTGTTACTATCCTTCATAGATAAATGGCTCAGAGAGGCTCCTTCCTGTTTTTAAGTGTGTATGTCTGCTTGTGTGTGTATCAGCACATCATGGCCCTTGGTTAACCTGTCTGTTTTGCCATTTTATGAACGCACAACTCTGACAGTGTGTGCGTGTGTTCCTAGTTTGCCAATTCCAGGCATTTTATGAAACCTAATGTGTCCAGTTGGATATAAGGATTAGCATAACCTCTTGACGACTCACACAAGGCTTTTAGACTCTTCTTTTCTTTGTGTTCAACTAGGTAGCAGAACACTGGACACTGGAGGAGCCCCGTTGCTCCAACACTCATACTGGCGACACTTTTCTGTAATGGGTTGTTTTACAGTTTTGGATAGCATGCTCTGATGAAAATGACATTTCCACTGATCCAGCATTATAGTGAGCTGGGCAGAGTATTTTTGCAGGCCTCTAAAGTCACAGAAAAGGCCCTGAATAGCATACTGAAGGTAACTAAATCTTAAAAAGTGCTACGCGCAAGAACATGGCCTCTCTCTTGTCAACATCCCTGCTGAGTTCCTGCGATCTGACTCTGTACTGAAGCTGGGTGTGATCTGATTAACATTCTGTCTGCTGACTCCGAGGGCTGCCCTGCAACTTTAAATCCTCAGCGCCTGCGGGATTCAAAGACACAGAGGAGGAGGGAGGTTGCCGTAGGGCACTTTGCGGACTTATTCATGTAGTCTGGGAGCAGGAGGGAGGCTATCTTGGCAAATGTTCCATTTATCTCCTCTCCAACACCCATTGATCCCGCTTTGATTTTCATAGAGTACAGACAAACTTACATCCATCTGGGGGCCGTATAGTTGTCAAGAAACCCAGATTGTCTTGAAATCAAATGCGAAGACAGGGCTACTCCTCCAGATATAGTAGGTAAGACAGAGACATTTGCTGTCACATGTAAATCACAAAATCCTACTTTCACCTGTTTCTGTCCGTGCTGTTTCGCTTCGCACTGATTTAATAGTTGCTGGGGCTTGCGAGGGAAACCGCCGCTTGAATACCTTAACAGAAACAGGAGCCCTGCTATTTTATTCTATGATGCAGTAAATCTGACTGATTTAATTAAAATGTACGTGACATTTTCATTCACACAGTGTTTAGGAGCTGAGCTTTCCAACTCAAGTTCTCAGGGGATTTGACATAGCTGATTTACTACATAAGCAGAAAGACTTGTCTTGTTCTGTGGTACTAGAAAGTCCAATGGCTCTAAAAGAGAGTAAGTTGTCAATTCCATGGCATGAAAACAATGGGTTACCTTCTATAGGGAGCCCTTTAAAACGTTGTACGTATTTCATTAATGGTTAATAAATGATTTATGAATGATTAACTGCAAGTTCCTCTTATTAATGATGTATAACTGTATATCTATAAGGCAACAATAAATTATTTATAAATATTTAATAACATCATTAGTTACTTTTTTTTGAACACTTTACAAATGATGTCCTATTAGAAAGTTGTGACTTTAAACCTTTCCATTTGGCTTTAATAAACAGTATATTATAATTTAATAAATGGTATAAGTCCATGTTTAAGTGTTCATTATTGTACTTGTCAGCAATCTTAAGTCCTCATATGAAGCATTTGTATTTTAAGAATAACAGTAGAGCATCATTTAAATTTGTTTTCTTTTTTTTAACCTTTATTTATTTAGGGGAAGATCATTCTGATTACCCTGATCACATTTGCTCAGTTACAGCTGCCCAGTACAACCACAGTCTGATCTACTAACCACTAAGCAGCTCCACCGGTGCAGTAGGGGTTAATGGCCTTCTTAAAGGTGGTAATGAGGGAGGAGCAAGTGCTGCTTTTTCACTTTGCCCACCCAGATTTATCTTGTCAGTCTGTGGATTGAACCAACGACCTCCCACTCACAAGCTCACTTCTCTAACCTTAAGGTCACCGCTGCTCTCCTGGGGCTATCAGCTACATCTCATGACCCTCACCAGCGATAAAAATAACCCAAAAGTTAAAAAAGTACATATAAATGAAGAACTAATCCATTCAGAAATATAGCACATATAATTATTATGTCCCTAATATGATCAAACACTATACACACACAATACTTGTCTTAGTTATATCAAGTGTGACATTTGAGAGCTGGGATATTTCACTTCAAAAATTCAACACAGCAGTAAGTTAAAAGTACGTTGGCATTTCTTGAGCTACAGAACTCACTTTTGAGGTTTGTGTAGCACCACTGCAGCCTTTCAACATTTAATCTCTCAGTGCCTCACACTATAAAAAAAAGGCTTAGCGAGCATGAAAGGATTTCCCTATTTGTTAGCATGTTGTTTTGAGAGGAACTGAGCTCAGCTGAGTACAATCGGGTGAGTCAGGGGACCCGTTGAGGTTTATTACTACCCTGGGTCATATGTCAACAGTAGGACACTTACAGTTCAGTGGTTATGATCATTCCCTTCCCTGAAATAAACCCATTCTCCCACTGCTTGGTAACTCTCTGCACTACAAGGAACCACTGGTGGGAGGGAGAGAATTTGATCTTTAACTTTGGCAGTGTTTATCTTTCTTTGACTTTTTGTGTTTTGATTGCTTTAGCTGTGAAACTGTGTGTGTGTGTGTGTGTGTGTGTGCATGTGTGTGTGTGAGAGAGAGAGAGTGTGTGTTAGTGTGTGTGTATGTGTGAAGAACAGGGGCATTGGGAGAAGCTGCCAGGGAAAATCATCAAGATTGCATGCTACTTTCTTCCACCTCAGATTTTCCCTTCTTTCTCTTAGTCTGTCTGTCTGTGCCTCCTGTATTAGTATGGCTGACCTGCTTCTTCTCATGCTCGCTGAATATTCCTGGATTGGAGGACATGAGGAGAATCTCCTGACCCAAAACCTCAAAACCCTTAAATGCATAGCATGGCTTATGGATGTCCCTCATAAACTAGAGTATGACACTGAAAAAGAAGAAATACGACCTCTCTTCAAGTGTATGAAATGTACATTTTGGGAAAGAGATTGATTGAGAATGGAATGATTCTAATCTTTTGTGACAGATTTGTTATTTTGATAGTTGCACTTCATGTTTACATGTCTCTGTTTAGAAGGATTTTTCAATGGACTGTAACACTGAAATGGGACATGTGCATTTGGTTTACAGTTTTGTGAAAGAATTTACTGGGACTCTCACCATTTCAAAGTTTATATCTGCATCTTTATTTTAGTCTCTCTTGTACTTTCCGTCTTCGTGCCCCCTCCTCCCGTCTCTCTCTCTCTAGTTCTGTCTTGACTATCTCTCCCACTCTCTTCTTTCTGAGGTATCTGCACATGGAGGAGACGGTTAACTCTGCCAAGGGTTGCAAAACCCAACGGCTTTCCCCATCTCTCCCTGCTGGATCAGACTTCTCTGTTGACATCCGTCGCTACAGGATACTATTTCACTGAGCTAACAAATTTCAGATGGGGAGCTGTTATTAAGTGGTCTGGAGTGGAGACCTGCTCCTGTTTACTGATGCCACAGGTATTTACATCCCCTACATGCCGACCAAAAACACTGCTGCGCCACTAGGGGCAAGCATCTCAGCGCAGTTATTACTGTGTGTTGAACGGAGGATCCCATCACTGAACCGCATTCAACTGTCTGTGAGTGCTAAATTGTCCTTGGGAAAGTCATCCCGCAAGCTCTTGGGCTGCCTTGAAGTTGATCCTGACCTTTGACCTCTCTGTGGAGAGTTAAAAAAGAATACTTTTCTTTTGGGGGCTCAATTGTAGTTGTTTGGAGTTCAGAATGTGCTGGAACACTATGAGTTTTCCATGTGCTCATTTCTTTAAATGCCAGCTGGAAATATCCTAGATTCAAGGCAAATTTATGGTTTATGTGACTCTGCAGCATTTGTGGTGTTCACAGTAGGATCAGTTATCTCCACAGAGGAACTGTGTTTTGTGGTAAATGCAGTAGTGATGTAATGTTTGCGGTGATTACAGAATGTCCTTTTAATCACAAACAAACCAACACGGTAACCGTCATTCATTATAACCCTTTAAAATAAGCACACAAAGACCTTTCGCCTTGTGTGCCAAAAATGAAGGAAATTAACCTTTAAATTCAGAAACTGGAAGCCAGAAAGAAAGCACAAAACAGCTTTAAGGCTGAAATGGTAACTTAGATGCAAGCTTCACTAAGGCACAGATAATGACCTTACAGCCTTGGGAGGGAGACTCAGTCCGTGATCATCCTGTCAGAGCAGTCAACCACACTGACATTTGTCATATTATGATTCCGTAATGAGAGTGTCTGGCGTGAGGTGGTAGCTCCATGATCACAGATATACACAGAGAGACCCCAGCCAAGCCACAGGCACTGTCTGAGTCCTGACCCACCGTGATCCGTGTGGCTCGGTGGCTTTTCAACGTGTGTTTGTTAAACCTCAGAATGTGAGCCACATAAACCCAACCTCTAAACGGCTGTGTCAGGAGAAACTATATGACGCATGATGAACTGAAAGAATATAGCTTTAATGAATAGACGCAAATGGATCTGGAGAAGGAAGCATTTACCTTGTGGCTTTACTCTTCTATATTTGTGTTCTTCACTGAGGTTCATGCTACTTTTAATGCCGTGTAATTGATTTCCATAAAACGTCCACAGAGTGCGTTCACTTTTCTACACGGCTATGAATAATGGAGGAAAGTAAGACACATATCCATACAGTAGCAGATCTGCGTCACACATTTCTAACATTTGGGTAAAATAAACACAAAATACGAATCAAAGTCTCCCATCTAAATGTGTGTGAGTATCAGATCCCAGACACAAAAGAAACCCAATTTGTTTAGATAATTTAGCTGCAGTTTTTCAGCAGACACATTCCTTCTCAGTGACTGTGGATATTATGACGGAGCGACTGAAACCAGACCAGATCTTCTGGCTCCGCTGCCAGGGGTTTGGGGTGCACACACACGCATGAAAACCAGCACAATGTGGTAATGAATGGATTGAATTGTTGCAGATTCATCTTGCTACACTTATCAGAACTAATAATATTCCCAATGGTTTAGCAAAGAGCTAAAGAATCAAAGAACTAATACTGTGACCCCATTGCCACTGTCACATGTAACCACTTAGATCCAATTATTTGCTAAACTGCACGCAATCTTGGACAATAGTGTCTCTAATTGAGTGGGCTTCATAATATGTGTTACCAAAAAAAAGCTGATCACAACCAGAATCTGAATGCTCTTATGTTCAGCCAATGGGACAGAGATAAAAGAGATGTAAGAGGAAACAGAGGGCGCTAAGGTAATCCAGAGGACTTCCACTCAACTGCAAAGGTATACCTCTTTTACTGTGGCGACGGTGTGGTGTATTACTGTACTTCCATTCTTTATATCACAAACTAACACTGTGTTATCTTCTTTAAGAGAGTGACGTCAAGTTTCGAAGTGTGTGCCGCTACAGGGTAAAAACGTGAAAGACCAACAAATTTTGCTAATATAATCAACATTTATTACTTTATTAGATCAGCTAATGAGTTATCCTTTGAATACATTGAATTAACTAATCTATCAATACATTTCAATTAATAACCTACTGGTAACAGATCTTAAAAGGTCCTCGTATTTGCTACTAGCACACTCCTTCAAGTGCTGGGCAAGGCCTGCAATATTTGATGATGTGTGTGGTCAGAGACAGCCACTAGATTTGCACAGTAAAACTAGTGTTTTTTTTTAAATCCTAATGAGAAGAAATTGAATTAAATATATTCCTGATCCCAAAAGTGTATTTGTCGATCCATAGCTTAGGCGGTCAATGACTCTCAAAGGCCAATCCTAGAGTGCAGCCACCTATTAATTTTTCCTATGACTATAAAACTTCTCCAGCAAGCCCAAACTTTTACTTATACCTCACCATGTCAAGGGCTGCCAGGAAAACCAGACTCCTAATATCAGAAGGCAGCAAGAACAACAATAGTTAAAAAAAAAAAAAAAAAATCCACATCCTCTTTGTAGTCATAAATAATAAAAAAGCCATCACCCTTCTTCATGTATCTGTCAATATCACTATGGCTAGAAGGAGAGCACATTCTTGGGATTGCACTTAACCACAAGACAGCTTTTCTCTCTCTGTACTCTTAGCTGGTGCTTGACCTGCTCCCCAAACGCCAGAGGGTCAGAGGTGGAGTGTTGTGAAAGCACAGGCTGTCACTCGCTCTTGCAGTGCTTCCGCATCTCTACTCACTAAATGAGATAAACACACATGCAAATACATACTGTCTAAACATACAGGAGCAGCTCTGCTTTAGCAAGTCCCATTAGACACTTCAACCTTCAACTTTAATGAACGCCCCTCCCCCCTCCCACCACCTCAAATCCTCTCTCTTTTCAGGTCCCCCCCTCCGATCCAAGAGCCAGCCTTGCGGCACACTCCAGTGTTAGCGACTCAGCATGTTTTCAGCACGGTGTGGATGTGCTCTCAATCATCATTAGGGGTTTTGCGGAGTCCTGGGGTCTGGGCAAGTTGCCAGGATGTGTAAAAGTTTCCATGAGGAAAGCCTCGAGTTGCGTACAGAAGCATCAGTGGTGGACGGAGATCCTCAGGAAGGTTAGAATGCCTTTCTTTTTTCTTTTTTTTCTGTTTCCGGAGGGAAGGGGCACCGACAACATTTTGATTTTCAGTTTGAGAAAACAAGCCTAGTTGAGTTTCAAATGCACAAACCTTGAATAGAGGAGGAAACAATCACAAGGAAAACTACCCTGTAACACGAGGCAATCAGAGCACATATGTCAACTGTCAGAAATCGGCAGAGGCTGTGTTGCACTCTGTGTTTTTCTTATTTTGGGGAATAAGGGTCCTCTGTTTCCCAGAGAGGCAGCTGGTAGAAATCTGGGCTTCTGATTAGCACTAGTTCCTGTTGCTGTGTGCTGCATTCAGCTGCATTTCATGATATCACCCATCACAGCAGCAGCTAATGAGACAGGACACACAGCAGCAGCCTCACAGGACCAAACGCCTAACCCGGCCAACACACCACTCTCTGCACTCCACAAACACACATACACACATATATAACAAAACGCCTATAAACACAGGGAATAGTAGGATCCAAGTAAAAAGTTTGTAATGCGTAACATTTTCCAAAATTGTCTGTGTTGATAAAAGCCAAGTATAAGATTAAAACTATACATGTGTTTGTGTGTGTGTGTGTGTGTGTGTGTGTGTGTGTGTGTGTGTGTGTGTGTGTGTGTGTGTGTGTGTGTGTGTGTGTGTGTGTGTGTGTGTATAGATGCACAAGTGTGTCAGTGGCTGTTTGAGACAAGAGGTGGTATAATATTACCAGAACTGCTCCTTCATATGCGTGACAAAACATGCCGTCATTTTAGCATTACTTTTTTTGGCTCAATTATCGAGGCTAACAAAGCAAACGTAAATGCTTCAGACCTTGTTTTTCATAAATTCTATTGTTATATACGCTGATGTCATTTGACTGGCATTTTGCTCACAGTCAAGTGCCTTGTAAAAATACAGATAGTGGGCTATGAGTGAGTACGAAATGTCTGGAGTAACTTTGGTTTTATGAGCCCCATCATGCATTGTTTACGACAGTGAGTCAACAATGCAACAAGGCAGTCGTCCAGCAGAGTTGGGTATTTCATTCTCTTCTTGCTTCCACTCCCTAAACCAATGCGATGTGTTGCCTCACTTCCAGGTATGAGAAGGGCTCACATCCAGGTATGAGAAGTGAGCCCAAAGCAGGTGAGAGCCAACATGCTACTGAGAGAGAATGGCGGCTCCAACATAGGTCTGATCGCCAATTGGATTCTTCCCATAAAGCTTCAGTGTAGATACCAGAATTATCGCCTCATGTCTCCCATTGTAGTTAGTAAGCTTCCATCCTCACAGAATGAGGAGTTTAGCAGATTACAAAAGAGTCTATGTATGGCAGTCAGGGGGGTTCACATCCCAGACTCCCTCCATACTAACCGGGCTCCTTGCGGTACAGTAGCTCACCGTTGATAAGTTGAGTGATTTCTCAGGGGCTGCGTAAAATCTGGGCCTGGCCAGAGAGACACATTTCCTTTGGCTGATGAGAGCCGGAGGCCTCAAGCTTTTGAGCGTGGGAGGCGCTCCACTCTTGGGGAAGATCAAATGTGCTCCCACAGACTCCAAATCATCGGCCCCCAATTGCTGGGGAGCAACGCTACTCTACATGGCTGGCGTTAAATCACTGCTGCTGTGGTGAGGTCATCCGCTTGTCTTCCTTCTCTAATGGAGCGCTCAGCTTGCTAACATACGGTGGTAATGCATGTGGACGGGCAGCGGGACGCCCTGTGAGCTGCCTTCCAATCTTATTTATTTTAGCTTAGGGCTCATTTGAGGGGTTTGGGATAGGGCCGGGGCAGGGAGCAGCAGATGCCTATGGAGTATGCAGTTACCACCACATACTTACCAGGACTCCAGGAGCTCACCACAGATGCTTGCACAGACGTTAGGTGATGCAAAATGGCAGCACATTGAGGTTTTTCAAGGGGCTGCCTCACTGTCCTTGGTCAATCAATACACATTCCTGTGTGTCTCTAATGCAACTGTAATCACTGACTGAATACATTTGGCCACCGGGTTGGAGAAAGGTTTAGCCTGCTAAAGTGACAGTGGATGGAGTAGTGGGGAAGATAAACAAGGTTACACGATTTCACCTTAGCACTGCCAGAGCCATTTGGTATATCTTCACACTGTCAGTGTAAAAGGACCCCTTGACAACCGCATTAAAAAATGCAAAATAAAGCTTGAGTTTCAGTTTACTCAATTAATGCTGAACTGATAGCTCCTGTCTGCCATAACTATCGAAAACAGTGAGAAAGAATTTCAAGGTTAGGTTTCCAGAGGTGTTGCTAAGAACTCAAGAAAAGACACGAAAAGCAGAGAAATTAAATAAAGAAAGGAAAAGAAAAAGTTGGCTTTCAGTTTATGGGGTTGATAATAGACAGACATCCCCAGTGTCTCTGTATTGTCTGTTTATGAGGTGAGGACTAATGGGACTCATCAGAACTGACAGATATGCTGACAGCTGCATTTCAACTCAATTACAGTTCCACAGCAAAACTCCCCTGGTCCCCTCGTGCCTACCTCCACTCCCCGAGCTGTTGAGTGAAGTGTGCACACACTCATGCATGAACACAAGCACATATAGACACACATAACAGTTCACTGAACAAAAGGTGCACAGGAAGGCTGATATTCCTGAGTTCAACGAGGAACTGTCTTCCCCCCTCACCTCCATTAGGATGCAGGGAGATTTAAACATTTCAAACTGGCACAATGCCATTGATGTGGTCTATGAATATATATCAAAACAACAAGTGGAGCCTCTGCTAACACAGATAACAGGTTGGTGACCTGAGAGACATAATGTGAGATGGACGCAGGAGGCAATAAACTCGATCATATGGTCCCATGGGTGTGACTGATCTCATTGCCAGGGGGAGACTGGTGACCCCACAGCCTCCCCTGATGACGACAGCCGCATGGTGTCGACTCCATTGGGAAAAGACGGGAAAACAAAGCCTCTGCCTCCCAGCTCCCGGCATCAATCCCAAAAAGATGGGGGCGGGGGGGGGGCGTCTTGGTTCAGGAAACCCCTACCCATTGTTTTGCTTCCTTCATTAGTCGTTGTGTCAACAGTTTGTTCGCTACGCGTGTGCCACTGTTTTTGTTCTGCTGCACCCCGGCTGACCTCAGCGCTCTGATGTTTTGACAGATTGTTTCAAAATCCCATCAAGGCAATTTACCGTTTTAAAGTAAAGCAGCCACTTGGACAACATAGGCCGGACCGCACGTTACACCAAAAGCAAATAAATCTGCTGGGTCTAAAATTAAACAAATCTGACGTAAAACTGCAGCCAGAATTTCATCAGGAAATACTGAGAGGTGCAGCAGGGTGTGGCTATGTGTGCTGGCTTGCAGATAAGTAAAAGGTGTTAAGTAAATGTAATGTGCTATGTTAACAGCCATATTTGGCTTGGACAGAGAGTCATAAAAATAAACTATCATCTAGAAAAACAACATGCCTTTCACTCGTCTAATTATAATTACTGGCCGACAATGTGTGCACGCCTTATTTCGTGTAACTCACCATCATCTAGGTACATCTGGTCCAGTTCCTGGGGCTCCTGTTTGACGGTGATGGCCATCGAAGGGGGACTGGAATCCTCACGGAGCAGGGTGGGTGAGCTCCCTCCAGCCTGGGCCTGACTGGGACTGTAGGCCTGAATGAACGGACTCTCCACAGCCCCACCGGGTGTGGAAGGGTGGGAGACCGGAGAGGACGAGGGGCTGCTGTTGGCATAGATAGGGTTGAAACCATGGGGTCCTGGACTGTTGAGGTGAATGGGGCTGCCTTGGGAATGGAGCATTCCTAGGGATGAGCTGTGGTCTGGAGAAGCTGGGTGTGTAAGGGTTGAACGGCCAGGGGTCTCCTGGATGGAGGGGACCAAGGGGCCTGGTGGTGCTGCATGGGTAGGACTGTGGGGGAGGCACTTGCTGTATGCCACGGGGGACAAGTCATGCAGAGTGGGGCTGGAACTGGGGGATGATGACGGTATGGCGGCATGGCGAGGCGGGCAGGGAGGGTAGCCACCGACCAGGCAGGCATCAGGATCAGCTACAGGCATGATGGGAGTGAGCCTGGGCTGGCTGAAGTAGGGCTTTGAATGCATGGATAGCCCTGCAGTCCCCAGAGAATCATATTCATCACTGGGTTCTGTCTTTATTATCGGCACTGGGAGGGGAAAAAAAGTAGAAAGAAAGGTAGAAATATTAAAAAAAACGTGCAGGGGGTCCACGTGGCACAATAAGTGCACAAGCGAAGCTGAGAAAAGCAATGAGCAGGCACACTTGTGGCAGCCATACCCTCCATAATCCAAACAAACAACCACCAGTGGATATGGGCTTGGTGTCAACTTGGCTGAGCCTTCCAACAGAAAAACCCTCACGCCTCCCACCCGCAACCCCTCTTTACCACACCAGGGGGAAAAAAAGAAAAAGAATAGGGGGGGAAAGAAAAATGGATGAGTCATCAGAGTGGAAAGCCACAGCTGGCTCTAATAATGAATAAGACCTATTTTCTTTGGACTCTCCTCCAGCTCTGATATCCAATAAAACACTACTTTAAAGCAGTGGGCTGCTGCTGCTGTTGCTGCTTCTGCTGCTTGAGGAGCACTGGACCCCTAGGTTTCCTCCACACTCTAGAAAAGTGGTTCTCAAAGTGGGGTCCTGGGACCTCCAGGGGTCTTTGAGGGGTTACCAGGGGGTCCCCAGCAAAAAAGGGAATCATTTATTTTCACTATATTTCACTATATTTCACTATATTTCCATCCCTAAGATCCATCCCTAACACTTTTGTGTACATAGAATGTATGACTATTTTGGTCATGGGTTACATATACTCTTCTTTCAAATAGGGGTCCGTAGTCTAATTTGTGTCAGTTTAGTGCTACTTGATGTGAAAAAGTTTGAGAACCACTGCTTTAGAATTAATAGTTTCTCTCACGACCAAAAGATAGATGGAGAGAGTGAAAAAATGAGATGATTACGCCCCTTACACTACAACTGCCAACATTCCAACACCCCATAGACCCGTGAAGGGGGGGTTACAATAGCTTTAGGCTAGATAGAAAAGCCCAAATACATTTTATTCATTCATGTTTCCAAGTCCATATCTATCTATCTATCTATCTATCTATCTATCTATCTATCTATCTATCTATCTATCTATCTATCTATCTATCTATCTATCTATCTATCTATCTATCTATCTATCTATCTATCTATCCATCCATCCATCCATCCATCCATCCATCCATCCATCCATCCATCCATCCATCCATCCATCCATCCATCCATCCATCCATCCATCCATCCATCGCTCTAGCTTGTGATACCCAAGCCTGCTTATCAAAAGATGTCTAAACAATGGGAGTTGCTAAGCAACCGGATGTGGCTCTAATGTTGAGCACAGCATTATACAATGGTTTCTATGAAAGGTAAAAATTACCCAAACTGGGCAGTTTTTATCCCACACTTCCTATAATTCACTAGACCATTAATAAACCTATTTTACGTAGGAAAGCCAAGAACTAAGAGGTGGGCTTTTTATTTTAACAGAGTTACATGCATTTGAAAACATCAGGGGGGTAAAAATTACCCTTCAGCAATTCTTGTATTAAGAGGCTATAGAGCGGTGCCTGTGGTTTCAGGAGCTTCAGGCTTTAGCTAATGCAGGAGAGTGCAGTGACCCCTCTTGATCATCCAGCCTTGTCTCTTCTTGATTGATTCTGACTGACAGGTATCTCCTGTTTCCTGTTCACTGTCAAGAGTCACTATTGAAAACAAGAAGGGTTGTCTGTGAACTAAAATTCTCAATCTCAATCTCACAAACAGAGGTATAGGGCCTGGGTTGAGAGACGGAGAGGGATCCACATTAAAAAGCTCACTGGTGAGTTGTTATAGAAGTACATATGCACAGGCTGTGCCAGCACAAAAATAATAGGGTAGTATTAAGACACCCAGATGCATAGCAAAGGCTTCTGAGTCACAATGGACACACTGTTTCAATTTCTACACATTGTTAAAATGTGTTAATGGGTGTGGTGAGCATTTGATGCCAACCATAAAGAGTTTTTGGCTAAACTTGCTCAGAGTGACATTTACTCAAAGGCCTACAGATGTCAATATGAATAAGATGTCTGTCTAAACTGTGTGTTTGCATTTGTACACAATAGAACCATTGAGCGATAGTAAAAGCAAATGAAATGTATGAAGCGCTAGTTTGTCATTTGAAAAACAGGCTGTTTTTCAATGTGTTATTATTTTTGTTGGAGTTGGATTTGAAAGACATTAATCACGCCTGTAGCCTCTGGGGTTCTGAGCTTGCAGTGCTGTGATAACGCAGCAGGGAGCCCATTTACGTCAGCCCTGTCTGCCTTCAGAGCCCAGGGACCAGGCCCAGTGTCTGGGGGAGCATCGTAAGGCGAGTCCCATGATGCATGGGCCTCCTCTCCACAGCCTGGGGAATAACAAGCAGGTCACATGGTGCACAATACATCCACACTTCCCTCACTTCCCTCAGCGATTGTCTTTCTCTTCCCTCCCTTCTATTTGGTATGACTGGAGGCTGGAGCCAACAGAGTTGTCATGTGGAAATGTCATAATCAAATTTGATCATGTTCACATGTTAGCTTCAATTCAAGGAGTGCATTGTCATATATGGATTGAAACAAATGTGTGACCTTTTTCCTTATGAAAACTTTTTCCAGGTTAGGTTAAATAAAATAAAAATAAACACTGACAACTTCCATACTGCAAGTGTCAGACTGTCTTACATCAGCTCTCTTAGTGAAAACACAACTTAAAAAGTAGCAGTAGTGTATATTAAGAAGAGCATATATTTTGAAGTTCTAAATGGACTACTGTACAACTTTGTATTGTACAATAATAACATTTCACACTAATAGTTATCACTCTCTGACGATTTATACCAAAGATAACCAAAGTGCAAACTGCCTCATGTTGGACACTGTAGCTTTTCTAGATGTCCTTATAAAGGGTAGACACATCTGATGTAACAAGTCATAAGATTTTCTGTGACCACAGCCAACATTAATATGGGGGGATGGAGTGACTCAGCAGGAGGGATGGGATGTCCCACTTTGCAATCCAGTCCCACTTTGCATTCCAGTCTGAGAAGGCAGGTGTATTTCTTTTAAGCGTGTTCAGTTTACTGCAGCCAAGAGTATTCAGTTACAGCAAAATAAAATGTCAACAGTATTTCTCTCACTTCTGACTGTGAGCAAGACTGGTGAAATAGGAAATCAAGTCACGTTGGACTAAAGGCCTTTCTTCAAAGTTTCAAACATATTTTCCGAGATTCTCCCTCCTCTGCTACAGATATAAACAGAGATCTCCCTCCAGCTTGATCCATCTGTGTGTCTCCTTTCCACTTTGTGTGTGAGCTGAGAAAACAGATTCGCCAGGCGAGTCCCAACTTCAGCTGGCTTCTATTTCCTCCCAACCTGTGGGTTATGGCCCACAGACAGTTGATGCTCTGCACATGGTTTTCTCTCCATCTCTGGCAGTTTCCCTCTGTCTGCTCGTATTAAACTGATCAGGCCTGATCTGGGTATTTTATTGAGCTCTCGTTTCCTCTAAAGAGAATGGAAATCAGGACATAGTAGATGTATGTCTGTGTCTGTATCAGTGTATTTGATTAGGAAGAGCAAGCAAACAGGGCTTATGTAGATTTGTAAATTATCTTCTAAAGAAGACTGTCTTTTCTTGTAGCCATAGGCAAGAGGAATTTTAGGGTCCAAAAAGTTCTGATTCCAATTTCCGATGCTTGTTGGCAGGGATATGACATTGTCATACCATAGGAGAAAATTCAGGAATCGCCTTGTTGCAAAAATGCTGAAATCATCTTGTTCCAATAGCATGAATTCTGCCGTGACATTTAATATGGAGCAGGTGGTAGTTCATTAACTCACAGGTACCTGGTGCACCATGTCCAACTGTGAAGACAATCTGGTCACCCAGTGAACTGTGGGCTTTAGTGTACTGTAGGTGAGTCTGACAATGCCAAATCTGTAGACATGACAGAAACAGTTCAGTCTTTGTCCAATTTTCGGGGAAAAACATGACGGTGCAAATATTTATGAAAAAAAAAGAACAATGTGTGGTTCATTAACTTTTCCTGTGTGTGTCACAGAACATGTTTCTGACTCTCTTCTCTCCAGATCCAACCGCAAACCAATGCGGTGGGGGGAGTCGGCACCCGTTTACGTTAAGAATAGAACTTGATATTACTGAGGAATCTCCAAACGGCCTGTTAAAATAAAGGGGTTCCGAGAAGTTCTTTGCTCAGGCTTTGGTCATTGCCAGCACTTTTTTGGCGTTTGTTGTTTAATGTGGTTGGTGAAAACAGTTTTTTATTTGAATAGCAACACGTCACGTCTCTACTTACGCAAGAATGATTGGAAGGGAGTTTGGAAAAGCGAGCCTCATTCCATGAGCCAGACAAGGACACTTGTACTGTATGTACATCTCAACATCACAGACAAGCACTTAGGCTTGACAAGCAGACCACAAATGCTGCTGATGGTACATCTCAACAACAAGATCTTCAATATCCATTGACTGAAGGCAGCTTCACTTCAAGTTCAATGACTATTACAAAAATTTGATGTTGCTACGTGTTGTGTTGTGTATTTTTATCTTCAAGTATTCCAGTAATCTTGAGATATGATGTTTCTGGAAAGCTTCAGTTCATAAAGACACCTGGCCTGTGCACTCAATGACGTAGTGTGCAATGCTGACACATTTTTAAGAGGAAGTTTCTGAATGACTCAAATCCTGTTTTAACTTCACAGTGCATTATTATGGCAGTGTTTCAACAAGGCTACAGCCCCCCACTGCTCCTATCACTGAAACTTTGTATGCCAGCTAGTTAGAGTGTGAGCAGTTATGCTTCCACTACAGCCTGCATCTGATAATAATATGTTATAATTCAAGTTGGAGGCAGGGTGAGGCTGAAATAAGATAAAAATCTGCTTGCATGTCTGAAACAATAAAGTCTTTCCAATAATACGTCTGATTTCAGCTGAGGAGAAAATACAGTGAAACTTCTCTTTTAATGTGTTTAGTTTTTGAAATGTGTGTTCAGCCACAGTAGGTGCTAACCACATTTGCATTAGAGTTTATGAATAACAAGGTGGTCACATGACCTGAATGGAAAATAAAGGTGGTTTTCACTAGCATCTGTGTCCCAGAGAGTGTTTGTTTCATCCTTCCGCTGTTTCAAACAAGTCAAGCTATTTTAAGGTTTGGGTTTGCCTTTTTATAGATGAGCACACACCAAAGTGTGAAAGAAATGTTCTCTCTAAACAACGTCAGTGACCACAACTGTGCTTGAAGTGGGACAGCAGGCCGGAAGAGTCCTTTTCATACAGGCAAGCAAGAAAGTGTTGACAGCGTTGTGTGTGTATGAATGTGTGTGTGTGGGTGTCTTCCTCCTCAGCCCACCCCGAGTATCTAGCCACAGTGTTAGTTGTTTCTCTCAGTGTTGACACACACACACTGAAACCCTCAAAAGCAAACAGCTTCACAAGGATTTCCTCATTCTTTGTTGCTGTATTGAAACCATGATTGTATGACAGTAATCATCGCTACTGAGGGTCTGTTTACACTGATTACAAGCTTTATGCAGTGTTCTTTGTGAATGAGTTTAAGTCAATAAAAACGTATCAGCCACAACCATAGGTTGTATGGACATGAACATGAACAAAAAATAAAACTTGCAATAAAACATACGTTTTAGCCAATAAAAACAGCACATTTGTGTCAGAAAGATGCTACGTTGTGAATTTTAATGTATGTTTTCTAAAGCGTGGTAAATCTTAAAATAGAACTCAATCGCTTGGGACTCATGGCTTCTTTGGCTGTTATACCAGTGAGTTAATTATGCTCCTTTGAGGAGACATTGGCCCTGCTTGTGTGGTCCACACTGTACTTGTGGTTTACTTGGCAGCAAAAGAGAGAACACAACAAGTCATCTTTTAATTAGAGCTGTGTTTATGCTCAGGGAAATTACTTAGAGATGCATAGTGGAGGCTGATAAGCCTCTCTATCTCGCTCTCTCTCTTTCTCTGTGGTAGTACAATATATAAAGTGGATATGCTATATATGGCCACAGTTAGTTAGCCCTGCACTGGTCCAGTTACCCACAATGCACTCGTTTATCACAGCAATCAGGCATCACCAAATAGGGCCCTGTTCTACTTTCTCTCAGAGCCTCGTCCAAAATCCAAATCACTTATCTCCTGTGGCTGTAAATACATCTGCTGATAATCTACACGTCACATCTTATTAACAGTTATAAACATAAAACACAGCACATACTATCCCAGCAGCATCAGACCCATTAGACACTGATCAATGAAAACAAGATACTATTGTTTTGATCTAATGGATTTCATTGGTCATCAAGAAGGGGAGGTGGGGTCTTGTAAATGGGAGGTTGTCGGTTGGAATCCTTAAACCAGCTGGTAAGCTGTGAGTGGGGATGTCTGTGGTAGTCGGAGCATCCTTCAACCATCCATCAGTGACTATTGTTGACATGCCAGAAAAGTTGTTGAACCTCAGAATGCTTCAGTGTAACAGCCACAGCAGAGAGGACTGTGGCTTCAAGTGTAAATAAGAAACATTGTTTTCCCGAGAGAAGAGCAAACACGCTTAGTCAACTGGACACATAAAGATAAAAAAAATAACGGATGCTTGAAACTGATACAAATGTGGATATTTCACCTGTGCCTATTGTGAAATGTCAATAGCTCACAATGTAATTTTGAGGCTGATCACCTCCCCAGACTCTCACTGATACATTCTTCAAATTCCAATGTGAAAGCCATCTATAAACACTGAGGCCAGGGACACATGATAAACACAGAGAGGTATTCCTGGGTTTTCAGGTTGCTACACGAATGACAGAGCTAAGCAATGCCTGGCAGATGTGTGTGTGTGTGTGTGTGTGTGTGTGTGTGTGGGTGCAAACGTGCATGTGTCTATTTGTAGTTGTGTTGGTGATCCAGGGGGGCATTGTGTGATGTGGGGTGTGAAAGCCAGGTCGCCAGGGGATTGACTTCTCTACATCAACACTGCTCCGAGGCTCTGTCACTCAGCAGGTACACCTCATCGCTGGGGAACGCAGTCTCACTACAGAATAAACACACCTCACATATTCTGCTCTCAGTCACAGGCTGCAGCCAAGTGGTGCCAGGCATAACGTCAAAAACACACACCAAAAATGACCACAAATTTCACATGGCATGTTGACAGATGTTGTAAAGTATAGTGGATGGATGTCAAGACCTGGAGAAAATATTCTAAATGATGGATGCAGAAAGAGAGAGAGAGAGAGAGAGAGAGAGAGAGAGAGAGAGAGAGAGAGAGAGAGAGAGAGAGAGAGAGAGAGAGAGAGAGAGAGAGAGAGAGAGAGAGAGAAAGAGAGAGAGAGAGAGAGAGAGAGAGAGATAGAGAGAGAGTGTGTGAAAACCATGCATGTCACAGGTCATAAAAATGAGAGAGATATTAATGATGATTACCATTGGGAGGCAAGTAGTTGAAGCGCTGATATTGGCTCCTCTTCCTTTTGCCATTGCAGACGTAGAAGTTTACTTGCACCGGGCTGGATATTCTCTGGTTCCGGTACCGTGGGATCTCCACAACAAGTGAATTCTGAAATACAACCCACAACATTTTACCTCTATGCGATAAGACAGTTGGTGAATCTTTGATAAAATGACATCAGAAACCTTCAGTTGTATTTACTTATCTGATTTTGTGTCACTCGCCCAAAGTTAAATTAAAGAATTTGTAGCAGGACTTCCTGCATCTTATTAATCTACAACTATGTTTATATTGCAGCTGGCCTGCATTTAGGTTTCCAAGAGGCTGGACTGGGAACTGGTCTAAATGAGCTCGTCTGGACTGTGTAGACACAGCAGTAGAGCCCATGAGGTTGGTCCAGTGCCCGTGTTTGTGTCTGAGGAAAACCTCAGGGCTTTAGCTTTGTCCCCGTACTGCACGAGATGAGAGAGGTAGCTAGGCTTATTTGTTTGCACAGCCACTGCTCCCTGTGGAGAGGCTTGCATGTCCACCCTTTCCCCTTCCCCCACCCCCTCCTCTCCACCCCTAGGCCAGACCTCGGCAAGTCTGGACGGATGTGAACTTTCGACTGCTTTCTTTCTGACACGGGAACACAGAGAGAATTTGTCTGAGGGTTTCTGTCTAATTCCTGGGCCGGCTGTCACTCTGGTGAGGATCTAAACAGTCCAGAGTGGAGCACTGACAGGAAGCAGCAGTCACTGCTGTGGATGGAGGGTGGTGGGTGGGACAGAGTGGGGGGTCGGAGGTGAGGGGTCTGCGTCCTCAGAACTGGTCTGCCGTCCAGATGACGGCAAAGAAAAATATGCAGGTGGCTGATTGAGTGTGTTAAGTGTGTACGTGCACATGGCTCTCCATTCCGTCCCAGTGAAAGTTAGCACACTCTGAGCAGCAATAAAAAAAGAGGCAGGCAGGCAGGCAGTCTGGAGCACTTTAGGACAGTCTGGTGGCAACAGACATAATGCATGTGCTTTCTTGCTGTCTCTACTTGTTTGTTAGACCTACAAATAAACACCCTGTATTATTTGTCTTTCATCGACCTTGCCTCCCTGCACCGTCGCCCCCGGCCGAGCCCTGCACGCCCGCTAATTTTCCAGCATCTGGGACTCCAGCCACAGCACATCAGCCAGCCCAACAGGCCAATTAGATATCAGAGTCCATATTTACCTTCCTGATGCAACCAAGTCATTTACCTGAGTAAAATAACAGCGACGGCAAGGAGAAAAACACCCTCAAGATGCAGCATTTAGATGCGCATGGTTTATTTTAGACCCTGTGTAAGTGTAAATTGCCCTGGTTAGTTGACACAATAAGGGAGTGTGGTGGGGGGGTGGGGGTGGGGGGGTGAGGGAGGATGAGACGCCGCTGATGAAAGGCATCAGCAATTCTAAACATACTGTCATCACACACAAGCAAACAGGTTTTAGCAGATCCTGAACTTGACTCTCTACACTGAGAGAAGACTTAATGAGCCTTAATGAAATCTTAATTAACTCCAGAGCTCAGGCAGCTCTCTGTGACACATAGAACAACGCCTTTTCCTTCTCTTGATAATTCCCTTTTGCTCCATTTTATATTAACACAATCCGAATGTGCGACTGAGCGTCGGTGAAACGAGTGTGCTGGTTTATTTTCTCATTATGGCTCTCATGAAAACCAGCAGGTAAAAGCAGGGGCGTAATCCACTCTTGGCTGCATGATCCCGGCACAGATGAAGTGTTTAAGTCCAATTTACCACAACACTTTGCTGTGAACTAAATGTCTGGCTATGCTGGGAGGGCTGTGGCGTGAGTGTATGTGTGTGTGTGTGTGTGGGTGTAAATGTGTGTGCGTTGGTGCTTCCAACGCACACACATTTACTTCTTTTAGTAAGGCGCGTTAGATGCAAAAACAATATGACAGCTTGTGTTTACTCCGTAAGGGTACAGAGATTTTGTGAAAATTCCATTCAGTATTGCATGGGCTAATCATCATTGTCTATGTTGCAGCTTGTAATGCCTTAGCAAAGGTTACATCATTACAGGGGACAGATGAGGAGGAGACAGAGAGGAAAGGGGAAAGTGTCAAGGGAGGGTGGGACTGAAGACAGCAGGAGCATTTCCAATGAGTCACGTCAGTGAAGTGTACTTACAGATTTGACAGAGTCCTTGTCAACTTTAGCTTCTGTCTCCCACAGATGATGACCGTCTATATTGACAAAAAAGATAAAACACAATGTTCATTATGCCTCCATATCAACATCGTGAGTATACAAACAATGCAAACATTAGATGGAGCAAGGAAACAATCCGCAGATGATTCTCATTAGACTCGTAGAGATGGGTGTTTTTTTTGTAAGATGTGAGTATGATTGATGATGGGTTTTACTGTTTAGTTTAGTGTAGTGCAAAAAGAATTATTCGATTTAACGGTCATTTATAATGGAAAAATTACAAGCATGTGCTCATTCTCAGATGTGAGGATTTGCTGCTCCTCGAACTCTCTGAAAAGTGAACAGACTTGGGTTTTGGACTGTAGGCTGGAGAAAATAAACAACGCAATGTTATTTTAGGCTCTGTTAAATAGCGATGAGTACTCTTTCTGTTCAGTGACACTAACCATTTTTCAGCAACCATTCAAACTCCACTCTTCACCTGGGACTGCCCACTTTATGGCAGTGTCTATCTCCATTACATCCAGCACTATTTCTGTCTCTTCATTACATCCCTGATGACATCTTACTTATTTTTCTCCCCTATTTCTATTCTTAACTCTGTCCTATGAAGTTTAAAAAAAAGCAGCAGCTTTCATTTGTTCTCTTTCTTCTCGTCTAGAGCTTGTTGTGGTGAGGACGTTTTCCTTGCTGCCATGCAATAAAAGGCCTGTGAGCTACTGCAGCTGTTGAGAGCCTGCAGAAGCTCAGTTCACATTCTTTGGGTTTTCTCTGTGATTTTATGCCACACCTTAGCGAACAGACGCTCTGGACTCTGCTAGGGCAATCAGCACCGACCACAGTGCCACTTTTTCCTCTTTTTTTTCAGAACCAATAAGTCATCAGGAAAGTCAAAAATAGAAGTGACACAGAACAGCCTTTGTGTCATTGGCACACCATGTGAGACAATAGCATGGACACTGTGGCACTGCTACTGTATGCTAGCAGGCGATGCAGCAGCTGTGCCTTTATGGATACAATAATACAGTTGCTGCTGCAATGCTGCACTTTGCTTCTGGGACAGGAAACCATCAGATAAGATAATCAGAGTCAGTTTCCAAATAACTGATAGCAGAAGTCCAGTGGCTCTCTGGGAGATGTAAAACCCTCGTTTTTTTTCTTTCCAAAAGTATTATGTTTTTCACATCATGCGGCAAGTGAAAGAATAAAGGATCTCAGTCACAGTTGGCTTATTATTGGTGAGCTGTGGAAGTGGGGGCGGGTGGTCAGCTTTATTATTCAGAAGAATGAACATCGCTAGATATCTCTTTCCAAAATGGCCATATTAAAACTCGAGGAAAGAGAAAAACAGACGGTGAACAGATCAGATAAGAGTTTTCTATTTGAACTGGGGGATATAAGAGTTGCATATGGAGAAATGTGCACTGCGCTGATGGAGGTGATGTGGATGACTGGGAAATAGAAGCAGGGCGATAGGCCTACAGGACTGCCATGGGGCACAGCAGTGATACGGTGCATGTGACAGGTGAGAGAGATGCCTACATATTGCTGTGAAGTGGTGGAGAGTATGGAAGGGCAATTAGAGTGAGCACAGACGGAGAGAAGGTCAGAGAAAGGGAGAGAGACAGGAGGCAGACAGAGATGAGCGTTCCTCATGTTACGTCTAGGGGAACCAAGAGGGAATCGCACACGCCTCTGCTCTGGGAGACACTCCAAGAGGGAAACCTTAGACTACGACGTCAACCCCAACCTCTACTAGTAAACATGTTTTTCAAACTTTTCTTGCTCTTTTCCTTTCTCTCTACCTGCCTCTCGATCTTTCCTCTCACCTTGTAATACCTCACACTTTGTTCCCCCAGATTCAATATTGACTTCATGAGCAAATCGAAAACTGAGACTGAATTGGGATAGGGCCACATGTGGCATACCTTTGCGAGTCAGAGACTGCTGTACGACTGATAACCACAGAACTTTCCATTCACTCCTTCTTCCCTGCAACATCTGCAAAATGCTTCTGTTCCCGACAACACCTCCTCCTCCTTCGCGCAGCCTCCACCCACGCGTAATGCACACACACACACACACACACACACACACACACACACACACACACACACACACACACACACACACACACACACACACACACAAACACACACCGAGATGCAGCCACATGCACTTCTGCAGCCACAGTATCCTCTACCTTTGTGCTGGCCTTTAACTTGAATGGTAGGAGGTGAGAACACAACAATATAGGTGGAGGCGGTGAAGTGTCAAGAAAAGTATTGGTTATACACCAAATAAACAAAACAACAACTGACGAACAAATGCAAGCACACAGACAAATAGAAACACAAACTTATTCTTAGGCTATGTGCTCTCTGGTGCATAGCCCTAGATGACTCAGTTGTGTATTTGATCCACAAAACCAACACCGACACAGACAACCAAGACAACACATTCATCCAACGGGCAATTATGCCACATGTAGGGAGAGGCTTCTTGGTTTCATCTCACCTTCAATTCTTTACAACATGCAAGACAACATGGTAACTGTGTTGCTGTTGTAGTAAAGATCACACAGACAATATTATCATTATCATTAGTCATATTTTTTCATTGAAAGATGGAGGGTTGGTCAATGGTGAAACATAAAACCTGACAGCCAGAGAAACAGAGACTATGTTCTTTACTTATTGATATAAAATATGACCTCTAGTCTGTGATCATCGAAAGGCTGAGTAGTGTCATCCTAGTCTTCACAATTACACATTTTGTTTTTTAAACTTTTCTTTTCTACCAAAAACCAGAGATGATTTTTCATTCCAAGCACAGCTTTCACTGTCCAAAGAGACTTCACCTTAGTGATATTGTGAATGGAAAATATGATTCACATTCTTAATTGTGGAGGTTGTCTTGTGAAACAATCCAGTCGTGTTTTGCAGATTTGTCTCCTTTCCAGAGTTGATTTTTTAGGAGCATTCTTCTCTCTTTTCTTTCCGTTTCAGTACTGGCTCTGCTGCTACACAAATTTTACACATATTTTCAAGGCAATTACTTTGTTGTCCAATGAAGGGCAAAGTCAAAAAGACCAAAGGGGTTCCCCCATGACTGACCTGAGAGGTACAGCTGCTTTCCTCTCTGAAACACCTGGCCTCTGCCAATCTGAGGACTGGTGAAATTGGAGAAATGTGGGTCTGCGTCGGATCGAGAGGCTTCGGTGTAAATTACGACCTGATAGTAGATTTGTGATGGGTTTATAGTCAGGAAGGGAGTTATTCTTGGTGTATAACAGGGAAAGCGTGAGTTGACTTGACCCCTGGGTGCAGGTTGAGGAGGCTGGTGTCAGAGTATATCCTTTTATCAAGACTCCAGCTGTGTGGTATTGGGTATGAAAATGATCTAAAGTCTGACAGTGACGGCTGGAGCATCATCCAGACTTTTACATTTGTATGACATTTGTGGTATGCAATAAGTTCACAAGGAAGAGATCAAGGCTGGTTGCTCTTCACAGTGTGTTGCACACTATATATCACAACCTGTGTTGGGTCACAGCAAGACCCTTATATTCTGACCCTAAACCTGCTGTAAAGCAGTGTGGGCAAATCATTTAGTATTTGTGCAGGGTCTGTTGTTAAGTGATTTCAGCCAAATTAAGCAAGTCCCATACACTGGACAAAGATGTGTCAAGATATATCACTATTTTCATCAAACAGAGGGGACATTTCTTAAAAAATATCACAGAAAGGAACATTGTTTTTGTATTAGGTGAATAACTTATCTGGCTTTCACGTGTTAAGACAAGACTGAAGAAAGGGTGGAGGCCACAGGACAATCTAGACATCTTTCTCTTATGATACTGTTATGATTCAACTAATTACTTTGTAGACAAGCCCAACGCACAGACATGCACCTAGGCTTGTTGCTGTGCTCTAAATGGATATTTGCATAAAACAGATTCAGTCATCCAAAAAATTACCATTAAATACTACTGTAAATGTTATTTTTTCACTTTTCCATGATTGTCTATAGATGCATCAACTATACCACACTAGTTAGACTGGATACTTAAACTCATAATCTTAATCTTAATCTCAATCTAAACCTGGAGTGGTGGCTGAGTGGTGCCGCCCTAGTGCCAAACTATGAGCCAAAATTATTCAGGTTATCCTTGCCTAAAGCCAAAGGGCAGTCTAGACATTCCGCTAGAAGTACAATACATCGACCAATTTTTCTGATGTTTAGACTTGCCCACGGTAGACGCGTTCAGTGAAGTATAAATAGATTTTGAATGAAGTCAAATAGTGCAGATCACAGTCTGTAAGGACTCGGTAACTCAAATTATTAAATTGTAAGATTCCAGGTACTTCAGCCTGTTTCTGTGGAATTTCTACATGACAAGAGTAATATCCTGAGGGTATTGTTGTGGACAATGTTGTCCTATTGTTAGTGATTATACTGTAGCTCAGACTTCTCTTAGTCTTGGCTGTGAGCTAGACCAGCCTGAAGCAGAGGTGGAGAAGACCAGACTTCTCCCTTTTGCAGCCTGGGCTGTGTGGTGCTGCCGAACTCCAGGCAACGCTCCAACCCGACCAGATGTAAAAACTATCCAGCTCACCAGGGAATTCCCTTACCTCCCCCCTCTGAGTCAGAGTGTAGGCTTTCCCCAGCTCTCTCTCTCTCTCTCTCTCTTTCTCTCTGTGTTTGTCTGTCTGTCTGTCTTGTCTCTCTATTTTCCCTGCCTCTAGCCTTCATTCCATCCATGGAAAGCGGGGCAAGCCAGAACACACACTTCAATAGGTGCGCCAGGTATGTCTTCCTACTGTGCCAAAAGGATGGTTTGGGCAAACTGAAACACACACACGCACACACACATATATAATAAAAATTGAACCAAGGACAACAATGCAGAAGAAGATGGAAAGTTTCAGAAATGCCCACACTGCGGTTATGCAAAGGGCACAGCTCTCCACAGCAGAAAAAAAGATAAGGCCTGTTAAAAATACATGTCACCAATGATTACTGTTAGAAATAATGTTTACATAGCAGCAGAAACAAAAATGTGGACTTGAGGTTCTTGAGTCTATCATTATCTGGCTACAGTCTGATTAACTCGCTCTCCCTGCTATGTGTGGTCTGTGATGAGCTCAGAGAGGAGGAAAAGCCATCACACTGATCAGTCCACTGAAGCATTAAATAACATTTATCTGTAAAAGTCACATGAATACATTAAACCTTTCAACGAGACTGGCAGAAATTAACACTACACTTCATTCATTCACTCACTAAACAAGAGTCAACATCAGGGCAGGATATGCTCATATCTTTGCTCTCATGTCTCAGTACATGAGGTCACAAGCAGGGTTTTGTAAGAAGCCTTGTCTTTTTCTGCCTCTCCTCTTCCTCCCCTTTTCCCCTCCTCTCTATCAAGCCTCTTGTCTTTTCCGTTTCACTCCTCTACAGGGAATCCCTCGCAGATGACTCACTACAAACACTTCCTACTGAAAAACGCAAACAGGCCCGCAGGCGACAGCTATAGTGGGCACACACGTACACAACAACAAACACACATGCACATGCACATGAGTTTGCATCAGTTATCCTGTGGGTGACAAAGTGGAGCAGTGGGGATGGACATGGCATTTGAAAAGAAGAAGTAATTATTTTTCAAGGCACATTAAGGTCTCCCGCAGTGGCAACAGCTATGAGCTCTGCTCATTTGATACTGGAGACATCCCAGGAGGGGACAGACAGACAATCAAAACAACACAGACACAACAGACAGTAGAACTGGAAGCGTTGAGTGGCAGCCAAACAGAGTTAGTCTATGATTAAATATTACAACAGATTACAAAAGTTGTTTTTTCCTTCTAGTTTATCCATTTATCTCACAAAAATCATATGCCCTCCCTAAAGCATTTGCACTAGTGCTACATCTTATTGTTGAAGCACACACACACACACACACACACACACACACACACACACACACACACACACACACACACACACACACACACACACACACACACACACACACACACACACACACACACACACACACACACACACCATGTGTTTATGATAGAAATACTTACCATTTGCCAAAGTAATCACTTTTACATGTAGCCAAGTTTATTATTTAACCTTTTATACTTAATTATTTTTGTTTAAAAAAAACTGTCATCACCTGCATTTCCTCATTCATCACCAATAGCTTTTTCACTGATCTCCCATTGGGGTTACTTGTCATTTATGTCTGCAGCAATATTTTTCTTTCTTTTATGATCGTGCCAATGGGCTGCTATCACTCAAACAAGTGTAAAATAAAAGGGACACATGAAGAATTGATGTCTGATCCGCTGAGGACTAGTGGATGTTTTTGGTGTTTCAGTTCTCATCACTTAACCAGAAAGTGATAATGGGACAATTTCTAAAATGGTAATGTCATTTATTATTCAAAAGTTCAGTAATGAATCGATATCTGCTCTTACAAATTTCAAAGCAGGCATATGGGTATGTTTGTGTTGAAAGCAGCCACATCCATGAGTGGAGTGAAAGCAAATGGAAACAGTTATAAAATACATGTATTTGTGATTTGCGACTGCCTCACTTGTGCTAATAGGCTTTTGTGTTGTGTGTGATCTTGCTCTGACTCAACTTGGATGATTTTGACTGTATATAATTATTCACATAAGTTGGATTGGGACGCTTAAAACCGGTCTGTTGCTCCTCAGGATTTGTGGAATTTTCTGGAAGGTGTTTATTGGAGTCAATTTTGGAAAGTGAGCAGCCGTCCTGACCTTTGATGGCAGCAACAGTAATGGCTGTCACCACTGTGGCAAAAGCAGTGATTGGTGTCGTGCTGTACAAAGAGTTCGGCTGTACATGTGCATGTGTGTGTAAGCACATGTCTGCGAGTAGTAATTATTGTGGCGCGATGCTCTGTATTTCATGGGTGCATTTAGTCATGAACTTTTCCAGAGGAAAATAAAACCAAAGTTATAGAATAAATCTCTAATATAATTATAATTTTATTGGTTTATTTTTTTCCCTATCCCACTTTGGTCCTTCTAAATCAACAATCAGAGAGATTTCAAGTCTGAGAACCTTCATGAAACAGCAGGATTCTCTGATTAAAATGCCAAAAGACAATATTTTGCAGTATATTTGGAACATAAGTACTTTTCCACACTTATACTTGCTCATAGATAGTTGCCATTAGTGAGTGGTGTGTGTGTGTGTGTGTGTGTATGTGTGTGTGTGTGTGTGTGTGTGTGTGTGTGTGTGTGTGGGCGTGTGTGTGTGTGTGTGTGTGTGGGCGTGTGTGTGTGTGTGTGTGTGTGTGTGTGGGCGTGTGTGTGTGTGTGTACTAGTGTGTAGGTCTGCCTGTAATGGGCTTTTTGACTTAGGAGACCCTGGAAGTGGAGGGTCATTAAAGTTTACATAAAAGCAGACTAAGTAGTAGACAGACAACCTCTCTTTCGATCTCTCCCTCTATCCTTATGGACACCACAGAGACGGAAAACAAACCGCTGAAATGTCGATGGCAGGCACGGGTGTGGGGATCCCGCTAGCACAGAGCTCCACACCAGCTAATGTCTTTAACGGGTATTGAGGATAGAAGTTAGAAGAAAATGAGGATGGAACAGACGGATGGGAGTGAAAAAAGAGAATAAGAGGAAACACAGAACCCAAGGTAGACAGGGGGGGAAGAAGGGAAATACAACCTACAAGGGGTCATGAGTCTCAAATAGCATGGGGGGGGTGTTGTTGTGTATGTATGGGCTTTCCTCTCTGGGGGATCCCCCTCCATGACTAAGTAAAGTCAGGAGGAAGGAGACCCCCGTATTATCAAGTTCATCCACCTCCTCTCACCCCAACTCTACCGCACCCTTAACCCCTAAGGCGCTGCAGAGTACTGTTACAGGGTGAGGAGAGTTAGCGTAGGAAGAGTAGAGAAATACAGAAGTTTTGTCTTATTGAAGTGATTTTCAAGAACAGTTTTATAAATGTAGGAAAGATTGAGCAATGATGTAAGCGTGTCTTTTTCCTTCCCAATATTGATATTTAACTTTTGAGTGAGCTCTGTTGAAGCATTGATTTGGAAGGGCTCAAGCATTTTTTACTTATTCAGGCAATGAACTCAGTAATTTTCATTCTAAATGTTCTCACTGAGGGAAAAAACTGCCTGATCCGAGGCTCACCCGAATCACTCGGTGGCCCGCGGGCGACTGCTGGTGCATTCAAGCATAACTAGCTGACAAGTAAACAACTACTCGAATTCTTTTGTACTTTACATCCAAATTTAAGAAAGAAAAATAAACTTTCCACAAATTGGCTCGATGCAACCCTGAAATATTTTGGTGGTCAAAAATGTGAATGGTTATTTCTTTTTAATGTGTTTAAGTCTGCTAACTTTGTCTCAAAAGCCCGGAAAGACGTTAAGGTGAAATATTACTTTAATATTATGCAGTAAACATATTTGTCAGCGATAGACAAAGAAGGTCTGGCACTCTAACTGTGAAAAGTTTTCATCATGGTTTTCTTTATTGTTTTTACTTTTTTGTAGAATAATGAAAATGTAATGTATTTATATATTCATGTATGCAAAGAAGATTATCATTATTGGGGGCATGTTTTATTTGTCTTTTAGTTCCACTTAAAAGTCTCTTAGTGACCTTGGAATACTGAGAGAGAAAGTGTAGAGAATGTGTGAGGGTGGTGTGTATTTCTGTGTACTGCAGGGGATTTCTAACCAAAACCATGACCAGTCTATGATTAATCAACTGTTGGATGTTATCAGATATTTGTAATTGTTGTTCATCAATAATGTTATAAGCAGCATTGTATTTCAACACAGTGTTTTCTTCCATTTAGTGGATGCAATCCAGGAAATGATTGCTTGCTTGCAAACTTGATCAGTTGTGTTTTTATCATTGCTCCCTCCCACGCAAAGAGAAAACGCATGGCAGAAAAATCTGGCCAAAACCAACACAAAAAAAAAAGAATGGCCTCTAAACCATGAGTCAGTGACAGACAGTCAAGGTGAGTATCCGGTTGAATGGGTGGAAGAGGCAGCTATTGAACGTAAGCGAGAGGGTTAAATGTCAAAAGAAAAGGGAGTCAGGGAAGGAGAGACAGCACGGGAGGGAGAGAAAGTGAGAGAAAGAGACGTTGCACATGCCCTGGTTGTGATTCATTCCTTAAGTTGTGGCGAGCACCAGTGAACAGGCAATGGAAACTTCAGCAAATGTAAATACGCTTTGGTTAAAAATATAGTGGCTTAATGCACACCACATGTGGCTCCCTGGCAAGGCCTGCTCTATTTTGACGGGAGGAGAGACTGAGGAAATGTGGTACAGGGAGAGAGGGAGAGAGACATTTGAAAGAGATATTAAGAGGGGAAATTGAGAGGCAGTAAACATGGTCTGGTGACTGCAGCTTACCCTGGGCCTTCTCCACGAACATCACCTTAGAGTCAGGGAGGAAGTTGAGACCGCTCAGGAGCATCATTTTGCCTCCACTGGCAGGGTAACTGTCCACACTCTGCTTCTCCACCAAGGGAAGCTCCTGAGCTGAGCGCTGGGCTATTGAGGGAAAACGCACACATGCACACATTTCAATACAGTGCGTGAGCCCACATAAACTTGATGCCTGATCTCCATTCACCCCAAGAAGCACAAACCCAGCACACAGCCAGTAAAACAGCAGCTCTCGGTTAGGGAAACAGACTTATCAACTTTATTATGATGCTTTCATAGCTAGGAGGTTTTTAGCCAGCAGCCGCTCTTTAAATTACAGAAAAAAAGAAGGAAACGCAGAAAACAATATTTTTATGATCAGATCCTGAGTCATTATTTTTCATCAAGTAGTTTATAACCAACCACCTGTCTCTGCTTTCTATAAATGTGTAATGCTTGTCACCTTTGACCTTTGGGATTTGGCGATGAGATTTGCAGCCAGACTTGGTTGTTATCACATAGCATTTCATCTAATATCCCACTGAACAATCTTTGAATAGCTCAAAAATGAACACAATCTGAAGCTCACTGAATAGAGCTCTTTAATGATGAACTAACTCTGATTAACATGCAGTTTGGACCATAAACTGTTGTGCCAGCTCTGTCTCACCATCGAACTTTAATTGGCTTCCTTGGGTGCAAATAATATCACACCTATATACACAAATGAATGACAAAGTAACAGAGGTTTCTTTCAATGCAGGCATTCAACTGTGCCAAAACTGGGGCTGGCAAATGACCTTTGTGGAACCTGCACTAATGGGGTAGTCTTACCACAATAACTTGTGCATTCACTCATAAAATGCGAGTTGAGATAGATAACACGTGTGTCTGGCATCATGCACAATGCATCTATTGCTTTGGCAAATTGCTTTGATCATATAAAGCTTAGTGGTTGCATAGGCATTTGCTCCAGCAGGTAATAAAATACTAGCTCAGTGTACTGGATTACAACAACAGATACCACCTTGTGCCTAAGTGGAAAGCCAAGAGAATGCATGCAAGTCTGTGTGCTTATTTATGTGTGTGTGAGACTTACAACATTCGATGGGATTGGAGGAAGCCTGAAGGGATACTGTCCTGCCGTTGGGTTGATTGATGTGGACTCGAAAAACCAACCTCACGCGTGTGTTTTTACGTCCGATGTCTGTTTCCCCTTTGCGAAGCTCAATGTCTGAGTTACGCAGCTTCAGGATCCCTGCACAATCAATTCTGGGACAGAAACATGAAAGGGTAAATTTTAACACAATATTTCAGAGAAGACATACGATATAGGAACACAGACACTCTTCTTTCTCTATAACCTATAATCCCACCGAATAATTTCTACAGGACATTTTCGATAGAAATGATGAATAAAAGATGAGGTTGGAGCATAATTAACACTTAAACATAGACCTGCACTGAAGTCCCTGCTGGTGTTACAGATCATGCACTGGAAATCCACCAGAGCATGACCGTGTCATTATTAATCCAGTATGCCATCAAAGAAAGAGTTGGACATTAATGACTTCACATCACAGTTTTAAAGGGTCACGGTGCTCCAAAAATTAGCAGTTCTCTGGAGGGATCCTGAGGACCAAACGCACCGTGGCTCACCACTATCACACAAGGTCCCATCAGCTGCAGTCAGTATACATGCAGTCACTTTATTGCTATATGACTCCCCCAAGTCTGTCCACTCCCTTCACTGCATCCAAACCTTACACTTGATACATTTAAGGTTTAGACGTCTGCTAATCATTTCCACGTGTAGCAGTAAACCCTTCTCTGAGCTGTCTGTGTATATTTATTTCATTTCACAATTTGGGAGGTATGAGGGTGACTTTTCTTCCTCTTTGCTTAGTGGAAAAAAGGAATTTGTTTGCAGACTGGGCTTTCATGAATTTAAATAAAACTAGAGTGGCTGGTAAAACGTGAAGGAATATGAATGGGATATGGTTTGGCATTTCAATTATTTTACATGGTAGCTTTTTGGGCACTGTTCCTGGAACATGGTAAATGTCAGGTTTTATACTAGTCCATTTTTTCCCTTGACTTTGGTCTGCACAATCTGAATAAATAAGAAAAAATAACATATGTACCATTTAGTAACAATGACCCTGACTACCCACTCCTTATCAGCTTTGCATGATGTCAGTGTTCTGTCATGCATAGTTTTGAAACACATAGGATAGTTAAATGTCCAGCAAATGAAAGTTTAGGTTAGATCAAATGATTAGATCATGTTCACAGTAGTCACATTAATGATAAAAAAAAACTACCTTGCTGACGAAATTACAGGCATTTATGTTCATATGTTGTTGAAGTGAATGCACTACTTAGAATCAAGCTATGCTACGTGCATTAGATGAACTTTGCTAGAAAAGAGGAAAGAAAGACAGATTTAAACTGTCTGAAAGTTTGAATGCAGCCCTCTACATGCCAGCATCCCACACATTGAGCAAATGATTGCTGGCACAAGAGCAAAGAGATAGATGCTGCGTTATCAAGACTTTTTAACAGCTCAGTGGAAAGACACAGTTAAAGGCTTCCTTTTGTCTTTGACCTTTCAGATTGTCAGAGGAAAATAGAACATTTTCACTCCTCTGCCTTTAGCATGCATGCTGACGACAAAAGGCTAAAGAAACTTCCTTTTGAATATGTTTTCTAATATCATATTCAATCCTTAGAGACACGTTAAGTCAAACGGTTGATGGGCGGCCCTAAATATGATACAATATGAGGCATATTGTGGTATTTCTGGAAATTATATTGTAAGACAGTATGAATGTTAAAATCATCCATGCCTGACCAAAGAAGTCCACTTTCCAGTCAGGAGAACCCATAAAATGTCTTCAAAATCTCCTAAATTTAAACAAACATTAAAATATGACCTAACAAAATGGAGATGCATTAAGTCATTGTTGATTATCTTCCGAAAACATTATTGACAATTTTAAACAATGAAGGATAAACTCGAGGTGCAGTAAGAGGCAACGGCCTTATGTAACCTATGTTCAGATACAGTGGTTTTATCCATAACACAGAGTTCTGGGCCCCAGTCCAATAAATTCACTGCTGCCTGGTCTGAATGGAGCCCCAGGAGAAAAGCTACTGCCTGGACACACTGCAGAGCACAGCCCCTTGGATTACTGTAAGTCTGGAGGGGGAATGAGCGGGGCCAAGGTTGATTTTCCTTTAGCCTAGCAAACGGAAGCTAAAGTTTTTAAAAGGTAAACCAAGATTATATTTATCCCCTATTCACTTCTGACGGAGCTGTCCAACCCCCATGACTCATGACGAGTGGACAGACACCTTCATTTAAAATGAGCTCACTTGCTAGCTTGTTTTGTGGTAAACGTTAGCTAACATACATAGTACAAAATTGCACAGTTGGCTAGCAGGTATTCAGTTAGAAACAGACCGCTTCACAGATGACATTGTGAAGTGTGACAGTAGTAGTACACACGTGTAAATGATCAAATTAATGACGGCTGAATTTGATTAAGTTTTAGGGTCCTGTTGTGCATGCTGACTCACTGTCACACTGTCATGGGCTATTGGGGTACTAAATAACGGGTCCATCGTTAATGTTATAAGTAACACCTGTGCTTATTCTGCTATGACAAGTTAAATGTCTGCTGTAACAAAAGGCCTATTTTGTTTTGGTTTTACTTAACATATTCTAATAATAACATTGACGTTTTTACACATCAGCTTTGATTTTCTTGGCCACTGTAATATGGCAACCACATAAAGTAGCTCCGTTCTTTGAAAAAGCCAGACAGGACGCAAAATTAGCACCAGCTGTCACCCAAATACTGATAAAATATGCAAGTGGCTTATAGATTTGCTTCCCCTTACTAGCCCAAAAAACTATGATAATCTATTGAGTGCCTGGTAAAATTTGAACATTCACTAGCCATTTGGCCAGTGGACAAAAAAAGTTAATTTTGAGCCCCAAGCTAAGGCCCCTGAGAAATCGCCTCCAAAATCAAAATAAGTATTTTGGGGTGCAGTGTTCCTTTCATCTTTCCTAATTAGTTCAGCAGTGATGTGCAGAGTACTTCTTTAACTTCCTTAGAAATCATGCACCTCTTGGGGTGAAAGTAAAGATATCAATTTTCAAGACCTATTTAGACCTGTGTTCTGTATAGCGCCTATCATCAGGCATTCTGTTTGTAGAGTTCCAGAAAAGAGCAAGGTGAAGAGAGAGAGAAAAGTATGTTTTGTGTATGTAGGGGATAACAGAGAAAAATGTGGAAAGAAAAAGATTGATAGAGGACTTGTAGAGGTCTGAGAGCACTCACATTGCTCTCATGTTGTTTTCAGGCTGCAGAGGGATCTCCAGAAGTTTGGTGTTGGATTGCATGACTTCATGGCTGGCGGTGGAGACAGTTTTGCCGGTGATGCGGTGGACCTGGTAGAAGGCATGTGGTCGCAGGAGGCGGTCGTCTGCGGTCCCTATGAACAGCTGCAGGGTGAGTGGCTCGCTTTCCATGTAGCCATAAAGCTGGTGGGAGAACAAAGGGACCCAGGTGAGAGCCAACATCAGGTTTTAAGACCCTCATCTCAGGCAACCCCTCATTTAGGAAATAGAGATTGAATGCACATCAGCTACTGATAGTTAAAGTGGCCTTTAATGATAGCTCTGACATGGCAGAGGGGCTGCAAAATAAGCCAATTTTCTTTGTTTGTTTTTTCGTTGGGTTGGAGACCCTTTTTTAGTGGCCTTTGCTGTCTTTTTTATTTTTTGATACTTCTTCTGCATTCCTTAAGGGGAGGATGAAAAAAAGTTTTTTAAGTCTCGGAGTCTGTCTGGGGTAGGGATCTCCGGGGTACAAAGACCGATGAAGAGACTGGCTTCCCATCACTTCACTGTTCATTAAAATTGCTCTGCTGCTATTAAAAAAGTGCCTGCTGAGAGGCAACCAGTCAACAGTGAGTCAGTGCAAAGTGACCCTTACAGAAATAAAATAAGAAACCAAGGAAAGCATCTCTTCTTCATGATGTGATGCTTACCTTAAGGCCCTTCCTCCTTTAAAATCATTAGTGTTGATAGATGAAATCAAAAATTTGGAATGTACGTGTTAAACAAATAGATATACATAATGCACTATGTCCAAATTCTTATTGTTTCTTTCAAGTTTCTTAAATAATTTATCGTTCGATGGTAAAGCTTACTTTCACATGACTGCGGATACAGAATAGCAACTTTTACAAAGTACTCCTTGTTACAACATTAGTCAGTTACTTCATTAATTATATTATGCAAAAAGTGCTATCAGATACACGATACTTGTCAAAATCAACAAACCTCAAACCTAAATGTGTTAGAAAAGTTAATAATACCAAAAAACTTCACGAAACTTGGCATGCAGACGAGCTCCAGCCACCTTGCCTTTGGGCAGTTATGAACATGCATTATGATTTCCATTAAAGCTCAGAGACTGTGTCCCACTGTGATGAAAGAGACTCCTGTATCAGAACCACCACTTCAAACAAGTACCACTTCCTCTAGAAGCCCTCCATTAACTGCTACTGCTAAACTAATAAAAAGATCAAATCTTTTTTTTTAAAAAAGGAGAAGAAAAACTCCATAGCCATGCATAGTTTGAAAAGTACTGTTGACTTTGGGGTCAATAGCACTTCAAATATAAACTGTCACTGCCAGTTTACATTCAGCATCCCTGGATCATCTTCTAACCATGTCTAAAGTAACATAATTTGATGATTTAACCAAGTGTGTAATGACTCAAAAATATGAAAACACAGGCAGGGTTGGAAATTCCAAAGTGTGGTAAAGGACAACTGATACTTAATGAGTGATTTCTGACTAGAATAATTTGCCAACCAAATGTGGATTTCTGGTGGAACCGGGTCTTACGCTGCAGACCTCCCAGGATATACTTGCTCTTTGCAGTCCAAAGTGCTCATATGGACATATGGGCGGATGTTAGTGTGGGCTTAGAAATCTCTCCAAACTTTCATAAGACTGTAGAATCCATCTGGTACATCGAAAACCAAGAGGTCTAACTTCTCATCAACTGGTGTAGGACCTCCATGGATCCACCCAGGTGGCTACTTCACCACATGTGACATTTACTGTGAGAGATCATTTACTCAAGACCAAGGCTCACCAAGCCATGGCCATCTGAAAAATCCCACAAATTGGTCAATTACTCCAGCACACACCAGCGCATCACTTCAGACCAATTTTCTTTGAGCTCCATCCAAGTGAAAACAGTGGTACCATCGAATGGAATAAAAGACCCCTGTTGTTTATCTAACAGACTGAGCCATATGACCAAATGCAGACCACATGTAACCTATGACATAATCTGATTAATGGGTTTATAATTACCTTTGTGAGGGCGGTCAGGGATAGGGGTTTGAGGAAGAGGAAGGCTGCTGGAGAACTGCATAGATACGTCATTTGGAGTCTGTGGAAATTAGTGCTACAGTGTCATGGACACCTCTTTTGTTTGAGAGCAAATTTGTCTGGATACTGTATTAAAAGTTGTCTGGATTGATAATAAACATGAAGATTAAAATGCTTTGGTCTGTTCTTGTGCCATTTGGATTTGGGACAAGGCAGAGGATGTGTTCTTGTTCTTCACAGTTATAACGTTTTCAGTATTAATTATGTTGAGTAAAAATAGGATAAGACTAATCACTGGAATAGAGTATATATCCATATGTCTCAATGATCTAAACACCAGTGGTTATCTGGCTTTGTTCTTTGATTCAGATATCAAGGGAGTGCATTGGGAGTGGTAAAGCTAAGGCTGTCATTCATCTCCAGTTCCAACCATCCTATTTTTCTATTCAGCTCCACATAGTGTCTCTAGCAGCTGTCTTGACCTGTGAGCTAGTCACACATGCAAGTCATCAGTGAGTTAGGCCGAGGTCAGGAGCTTCTTGAAGTCTTGGCATCCCAAGGGACCACTTCATCTATGCGATGATCTCACCGGCAGACCCCGCTCCGCTTGTTATATTTTACTTATGGTGTCACCAGAGGTAATTATCCATAGCCGCACATGCTACCAGTTACTTGCGTATTGACTCGTGAGAGCACTATGGTGGAGCATGAGGTACAAATCTGAAACACCGGAGCGTTAAATTGCATGACGTTTCCATATGATTTAATAAAACTCAGGCAGTCGCGCTACAAAGCTGTGTCGTCTGTCACTTTTGCCTCAGCAGACTTATTTGGTTTTCTTGGTGACCTCCAACCATTACCTCAGCCGCCACGTGGCTGTATGGAGGCCCTCAAAGCAGAAGAAAAAGGGGGCGGGCGGGGGGGTCTTTATCCCTTCACTCGCCTTGCGGTAGCGCACGATGTCGATGGCATCCTCGCTCAAAACCGTAGTGACCTCATGGAGAAGAGGAAGTGATTAATGAGGTCAGCTAGTCCTCTTGGTGACGCTGGTCTTCCCAGCAGCAAAGAAAGGCGGTCTAGTCCCCCCTAGGCGACCTCCCCCAATTCCTTTACCATATGTGCTCCCCTGACCCTCTCCCTACGGCCCTACTGCTAAACTTCTGTGATGCTCACTCAAATACACACCACAAGCAGAGCGCAAAACTTACTTCTTCATTTTATTCTCAAAGGGGGAATAAGTTGGGGGAGGGAAGGGGCAAAATAATGTCGTAAACTTAAAGTGTGGGCCGATGACAGACACTTCACACACACCTGTGACCTCAGCTTTGTATTTGTGTCTAATGCTGCATGTGAGGTTGGAGGCTAATTTTGACCAGATGAGCTTTTTTAGCTGTAACTGCAGCCTATCTGGCACGTGTACTGTATATTTATTTTGAGATAATCTAAACCAAGTTTGAATCAAGGCTTGATTTGCAGCTGTTTCAGCGTGCCAACTTCTGCCACTGTGTCAGCTAGATCCATTTACACCTCCCACTGCAAGCCACTGTTGCACGAGCCATTTCTGATAGCTGAGGCTCAACTAAAACATTGTGGATATGGCAGCTGATGCATTAATTGTGTAATTGTATGCAGCTGTATCTTCTGGGTCAGTTGTGATGATGTGGAGCAGTGTTGAGCTAAAAAGGGAAAGGGGGTGCACTCTGTCCACTTTCCACAATTCATCTCCCAGTTGTCTCTTAGCCATTGCAGATATATCATCAGTGCAAAAAGTTTCAACCCTTGGGATACAGTCTCAATAATTTTTTCTTTGCTTCAGTCAAAGAAAATAGTTTGTGATAGAATAATAATCGGGGAGATTTCTTCAACTGATTTTTTTATCCTTCATTTTCTTTGGTAATAATGACATTTCCAATGCTGCTTGCACCTGGCTTCAATAGTTCCAAAAAAGGATTTTAACATGTACTGTTTAATAACGACTTGCTGGTAAATTAGATTTGTCTGGCCCGGCTCGAAATTGAGTGTGAATACACTCCACAGACCCGCAGTGGGCTGACTTCTATCCCTCTGCAGTGATATCATCACTGCCTGGAGAAATGTCATGACTCGTAGAAGTCCACGTGGCGCAAAGAATTGGGGAGAGGAAAAGGCGACTGGAAGCAGCAGAGGAGGGGAGAGACTGAGGCAGGGGAGGAGAAATACAACAGCAGTTTCAGGCTTTTTCCCATTATCACGCTCCCCTCTCTGTCAAGTGCTGACAGTCACACAACCAGCCTTTGCTGTACCCAATTAAATGTACACTCATCCAAGTTGTCTCTCATTCCAGACATTACTCCATCACCCTCCTGCCCCGCTAATGTCTCCAGTGCCTCATATTGAATGCATACGGCAACATATGCAATCCTTTAATGTGCTGCCTTTCCAAAGCTACAAATGCTGCTTCTTTTTTATAAGCAACCAAACAGTCATATCCCTCAAAAGTTTGTGTTGAACTGAGTGCTTCAGTATCATGTCATTGAGGGCAACTTTTCAAGTGCTAGCCAATGTCTAGACCACTGCGGGTCCAAATTCCATATAAAAAGAGTAACTTTGTTACCAGCACAGTCTGCCATAAGAAATATCATCTGTAATCTACAGAAAATGTGAGTAAGATGATGCAGTGACGACTGCCGTGCCCCCAGTAGCACGGCAACCCACTAGTGTCTTGCCTCATAAATCTGTGGGCTGCCTGGTTATCACCTCAAACCAGTGAAAACGATGCACATTTACTTCCATTTTTTCCACTTGTTATTAACTGGTAATTAGTGGTAGCCCAATACCAGTGTAAGGGAAGCCCCGCAGATGGAGAACCACAATTTAAAAGTGGCATAAATACCCCTTTGGGCAACAAATAATAGCCCTGACTAAGCTTGAAAAGCACTACAGGGTACACCAAGCCTTTTGAATATCAAACAAGAGGCGGCAGTAGTTTTAATGAGCAATTAGCAGCTACAATATAGGGTCCAGTAGATCAGCGGGTTTTTTCTTTGAGACATTACGCAGCAAGCAAGCACTGGATCCAAGGTGAAACCGCGCATGCGGGGGAACCGAGCACATGTTTGCCGGGGTCTTTTATGTCATAGTGGCGGAAACATACTGCAAATTTGAAGTGCATTACATACGGTTGCAGGGTGAAGGGAGATGGGTATTAAGTCACGCACATGTTAATAGAGATGATGGCCACATCCTGCTGAAATTACACCATGTCTGTTGCTGCTTTAGACATAATGAGAGAGTGAGTGAGAGAGTGTGTGTGTGTGTGTGTGTGTGTGTGTGTGTGTGTGTGTGTGTGTGTGTGTGTGTGTGTGTGTGTGTGTTGCGGGGAGGGGGGGAGCCCTATAGGCCAGTCATTATCCCATACAAACTAGCCATATGCAGGACTGCGCTGCGTGCTGTGCGATAGGGTTAATTCTCCGCAGGTGTTGTTGTCTGCTATTACTAAGGGCCTAGCGGATGTTTGAGTGTTTCATAACTAAATGTGAACTTGAAAGCCTCTGCAACATCATCAACTGAACCCACACTGTAGATCACCGGGTCACGTTCTTGGTCACTATATTCTCAATGAAAATAATTCGGCATATTTCCAGTTTTTTCCCCCAACTGTTCTCGTTTGGAAAAAGCCCATCAATCAATGTTGCGGTGGTATTTTGAGTGAAGGTACACCAGGCTGTTGGTTTTTCCTGATCATGGCTCCGAAAATCATCCTGTAGACATTTGGCATAGCTGTGGTGAGGGAAGGGCAGTGTCTGGAACAGTGTGAAAGGAGCCGGTAGAGTACCCTAGATCCCCTTAATGGCGCTGTGGTCTGCTGCAGTAAATAAAGTGGAAAAGCAGCCGTGGGGGTCACAAAGTGGACCTATTGTAGGAGAGGGGGGTTGAAAGGCTGTGGATGCGGAGGAGGGGGAGGGATGGAGGGAGTGCGAGTCCAGAATAAATGACTAAGATTTGGAACGGAAAGCGCAAGAGCCGGTGCAAGCAGCGGAGGGGTAATGAGACGAGGTAACCCATAATCATCGGTGTGTGGCTGGAGAGTAGACACTCCATTCTCCCTACCCACCCACCCACCCATCCATCCATCCTGTGTGGCTGATAATGCTGGATGTGGTGTGTGGATGATCTGCTGCAGCACATGATGATGTCAGACTTTTACTGATGCTAAACATCCCTGTGTATGTCAAGAAAAACACCTCCGCTTGTTATTTGATAACTAGACATCAACAGTAAATGAGCAGTTGAGCATTTTGGTTTGATTATCTGTCAGTTGCTGTCTCTCTGGGGACATCGTAGGGTGTTGAAACAGTGTATTGCTTCATGTTTTTCATCTTGCTGTCTTTTCATCCAGCGTTGCTTTCCAACACACATGCCACCATCATTCATAGCGTGTGTGTCTGATCATCCGTGAGCTGAAAAAACAAAAGAGCCGTGGATGATTGGGCTTCAACGGAGGGAGGCCTGCTTGTGTGGGTTTGGGAGATGGTTGAAGGATGAACAGTTCACAAGAAGTGACATCCGCAGGCTCCCCAGGGAAGGAGGGAGGCACTAGGGCATGGAAAGGGGAGGTGGCATCCGATGGGCGATGGGATTCTAACTCCTATCCACCACCACCCCCCATCACCGCCATGCTCAGCCGACCCCGGGCCACCCAGGCCCTAATCAGCAGGATACAGAATATCTCCAGGGGCAGCGAAGCCAAGCCCCAGCTGCCTGGTGACTCCCTCTGCCCCTTCTCTCTCTCTTTTTCTCTTGACTTGCTCCAGTCTTTAAGGACACACACACGCACGCACACACACACACAAATACTTCCTTAGCTTCTTCCTACACCCGTGCCCCTGTGTCATTATTGACTCATTCTTCTTGACTGCACCTCACCCATCCAGCGCCTGCCACTTATTACCACAGGGTTTCTGGGGACTACAACATGGCCTATCCTCCAAGATTACAACAACACAATTTCACACAACGCTACAACAAAGACAACAAGAGCGATGAAGAGTAATACAGTCAGAGATATGAGAGATTTTCTACTCCCAACTGTGAAAAAACTCCCTGAAGATACAGTACATACTCTTCTTCAGCACCGTACCCTCAAGCATGTACACATGATTGCCTAATCCTCATAGATTTATCTTCCTGCCAACTGCCATGCTTCCAGTGGTTTCCACTGGTATGAAACCCTCGAGATATCCCAATTGACTGCACACACAACATCAGAAGCATAAATCACTCCCTACCAAAAGACTAAGAGTAAAATGTGTGCTCTGTGAGTGAGGGGGAAGGTGTGCTGGTTAAGTAGCCGTCATCATATTTTCTCTATGACTACTACTTACTAATAATCAACAATCAAAGCAGGACTTGAAAACAGCCTCACAAAGTTGCCTGTGTAGTATGAGTTAAACAACCCAAGTCATCAATCTAAATCTGTACAACACTGTATATGCAAAGACACACAGGACGCTTACTCATGACTTTTTACTCTGGCCCCCAGAGTGAGTCAGAAAGTGGCGTAAACTAAATCAAGACCGGTCTCACCTGCCACAGCTGTCTGTGGCAGGCTGAGTCTGGTCAGCCTCACGGGGAGGTGCGAGGGTGAAATGTTGATTCACCCACATGTTGATATACAAAGGTTTGTAATGAAGGAGGAATAATTACCTGTATTTACAGAAGAAACCTGAGGGTTGACAGGCCTGTTTATAACACCACGTTGGCCAACAGCTGTCAAGTGCGTCTGACATTGACCAGACCAGGATGTGCTGACAACATCTATTTACAAAACAGCTGTGGCGCTAACAACGTCTAACGCTAAGTGCATAAGAGGAATGGACCACCAACCTCAACCTGTACTGCTCCAAACACTAAATTACTGCAGGTTCAGTGTTTGCTTTGGCTGATGTTTTGCATGATAAATAGTCATTTAAAGCCTTTAAATCCATTTTATAACACAAATCACCAGTGAGTAACACCTGTAATTATTAGGTCAAATGCAGTTTTATTTTGAATCGATTGCGTTAAAGGCAAATTGACTCCAACCTTAAGGACATGCACACAACCTCTAGATCCCCACCTTGAGTAAACCAAGATGTCAGCACAGTGTGATGACAGTGTAGAAGAGAAAGGAGCTCTGTACTGTGCTGCCAGTGAGACTGACGTGTGCTCTATTAGCTTTCGCCAAGTACAATAGTGAGAGGCGATGGTCCTACTCTTTACTAATTGAGTCAGCATGCACTGCTGCCGGTCAGAGCGACCTTTCGCAGCAGTAGATTGACTCCTGGCTTCAGAACATTAATAACACAGCATACAAGCACAAGCAGAAACATATAGACTGTGGTGTGTAGAAAGTACACATCTGCTTTGATATGAATTAGATATGATTTCTTAGTGATAAGCAATTCCACTTTTCTAGATATGTTGTGCATAGTTTGAAAAGAAATCACATACTTCAGAATCTGACCACACAAATAGGATTAAAGGATTTCTTCAAGAAAAAAAATTTAAAAAGAAGAAAATGTCACAGTTTAGACAAATCGCAACAATTTCATGGCTGCTCAGACTTTGCACCGTGACTACATGCTGTCATAAAGTCAGCAAGAGCCAAACATTCAAGTCAGAGGCTTGTTGTTGGACAGCCGGAGTGCCATTAATCATCATGCATTTTTATGCTTGTTACCAATTACGCTGTAATGACATCAAACCATCATACAGTCAAACACACAAAGCTAACTTTGTCTATTAAATTACAATTTGCATTGTGAGTCTTAAAAGATATGTTTTGGAAAAAAACTAAAAATGCTGTTTAGTAGTAGTTTACAGTGTTGGTGGCGTACCTGTACTACGGGGTGCCCTCCAGACGAGGCCTTCACTGCCCCTCGGCTGCCCTCAGTCTCATAGTGGGCCCTGTGGTGGGATTTTGGCTGCAACTCAATCTGTAGGCTGTATGGGCCGGAGCAGGATGGAAGCTGCCAGTCAAGAGCTGGCAGAGATGGGCTGCAATAACATCACACATTGGTTTTTATTATATACAATAATACAATACAATACAATATCAGTTTATTTCACTTTATCCCTGATTGATATAATAGTGTATTATCCAATCTATGTATCTAATCCCAAACTGTAGACTCTCTGTGCTAAACACCTGGTATCTGGTTATTCTTTCCTGAAAAACAGGAAGTGCTGTTTTTCACATTTCCAGTTAGCTTGGAACAAAAACAATGTGACACATGGTGAATGATTGTCTTTCTATATTTTATTTGTTTTCTGTTTTGTGGGGTTATTTTTTCCATTCTCTTCCATTTTATTCTATTCTTAAAGCTAAAGTTGCATTTGATTCGCCAAATTATGAACTGTCAGATTGCTTTTTTTCCACGGTGTCATCACTGCCAAAGAAATCTAAATCAAAAAGTTCTGAACTTGCTTTAAATAAGCCTTAATTTAGGACACTTTAGTGTAATCCAACTGGCTTGATCCTTCTCCATTTCATCATGGTCTATAATCTAATCAATTGAAGTCATTCGCTGACGTGTGTAATTCCATGGGCCCGGGTCATAATTAGTGGCCTTTTTTTTTTTTTTTTTTTAAAGAAAAATAAATGAGACACGGATGTGCTCTGGTTAGAGTTCAGTGTGTTTTGTATTATGGTGTGGCAGGTGGAAACAGACACTTTGAGTTAAGAAAGTGACATTGGGAGGAAAGACATTTCTAGGGCATAAAAACAAATCTCACACAAACTAGCAATCAGCCTGCCCTTTGATACAATTATTATCCATTCAAGACTGATAACTGTAAAATTATAAAGCACAGTTGTACCAGCATTAAAGACAATGGAGTTATACAGTGGAACAGGGTCAGCAGCACACCCTGCCTTGGAGCATGATATCTCTTTCTCAGAGCTACAGCTGGCCTCTCTTAACTTCATTGTTCTCGATATGGAGAGTCAGAGCTTCCCATGTGAACACCGTGGAGATATCTAAACCAAAACAAACATGTGCAAGACAATATTTCTCTATGCCGGATGCCTGGTAAACTCAGAGCCCCTGACCTGAAGGGTGGCTCGACTGAAACCAATCTCTGGCATCTTTGTGGAACTTGCGGGCTGTTTGTTGACCCAAAACGAACAGATTTCCCCCCACAGGGCTTTATCTGCCCAGTCAGTGCATGACATCACGTTAGCTACACAGAAAGAGATGGGCTGATGGCGCGACAGACCAGAGCAGTGAGCCGGCTGATTAACCCACAGACTGCTTCCCCTTCAGCCAGGCCTGTCACCATTACTTCCTGTTGCTCACTATCTTAATCAAACACTTGATTTCCGACAGGAAAGTGTGTTATTGGCTTGGGGAAAAAAAATGCTGCGAGGGACACAATTGAAATTGAAAAAAAGCTTACCTTGCCCAAAAGTCAAAAATCAATGATATAGTTAAGTGTATGTGTGTGTGCGTGTCTTTGTGTGTTTGTATGTTTGTGTTTGGGTTGCTATAGCAACAGTGGCACAGTCATGCTGGGCAACTCCTCCCTGTAAAATACGATTTATGAAATAGTTTTGATCTTCAAAGAGAACTCTTTTGGAAGTAAAGAGCATGCAACTTTTGGATTTTTGCCTTTTGATATGGCCTTTGAAGATTAAACCCTAAAACAATCTTGTCTTTAAAAATAAATGAACAACTCTAAATATGGAAACGAAAAGGTGGTAACAGGATAAGTTTTTCCTCAGCACTGTCTGGGAAATGCAAAAATAATCCTAAGGCAGAATGTTGGAAACACCTATGTATGCTGTATTGTCTTCTCAACACAACTTAGAGGAGAGATTGATTGTTTTCACGGTGCAGTTAAATCATTTTTGAAGTCACAGTGCTTCATCTTGTTGATTTGTATGTTTAACTTTTGTGCAGTACTACTGAGTTTAGCTTTTGGCACAGCAGGAGAGCGGCTCCACCTACCTGAGGTAAGGCTTGGGTTTAGACCAGGGGTAGGGATGCTGGGGCACATCCAAGAACCCTCCACAGTAGTTTTCCTTCTTGAGGGCTAGACGGGAAGGATAGTCCTCATGGCAGAGCTCCTCATCGAGACACAGGTCCTCACCGCCAGGTTCCACCTTGAGGCTCATGGAGGATGAATGGTCTATCATGGTTTTACGTGTCTTGATTGGGATTCCCTCTCCCATATCTACCACTCCGTCTGTGGTCAGAGCATTGATGGCGGCCACGATGGCAGAGTTGGTGTACTGGTTGGCATTGGCGAGCCAGTTCTCATCTGTGACACTGACCCTGGGTGAGCCATGTGGGGAAGGGGTGGGAGACTGGTTGGGTGAGCAGGATGTCTGACGGTAGGGGGCGCCGTTGAAACTGTACTTTCTCTTCCCCATGCCGCCTCCGCCGCCGTTGCCTCCACCGCCTCCACTGCAGGAGGGGGAGTTTGGCCTGGAGCCACGAGGTTGAGCTGGCCAGCCTTCCTCTGCAACAGCTCCTATCTGAGGGGAGGTGGAGGGTGAATGGTGAGGGGAGGTTGCAGGGCCACTGGCATGCGGGCAGGACAAGAGCGAGGAAGAGCCTCTGGGAGAAACGCAGGGTGACTGCCAGGGGGAGTTCTGTGGGGAGTTGTCATAGTTGTAGAAGCTGGACTCGTAGGAGGACGCTTCAGAGTTACAGCTGCGTGAGGAAATGCTACTAGCAGGGCTGAGGCAGCTGGGATCGCGGTAGCCGTCTGCATTGGGCAGTGTCAGCGTCACAATGGAGTTAACGCCTCGTTTGATGACATGGTCATCAGTGTTGCTCTCTTCTACCTCATCCTCAGGATACTGGCTGTAGGCAGTGATCTCAATACGGGGGCTTTCCAGGGCTGGAGCCCCGTTGGGTCTCAGGCCGTGGGGCAGGTAATAGCCTGATGCTGCATGGTTGTCATTTTGGAGGTTGTAGCCTGTCTGGTGGCAAGAAGAAACTGAGATGACTGGGCTGGACTGTAAGGTGTGGTATTGGGTGGCCAGACAAGGGTTTCCCATGCCCAGCGGAAGGGACAGGCTGACATTTGGTGTGTAGCTGTATGCATCTGAAAAAAAGAAGTATATGTTAAAAATATAGAACCATAGTGTATAACTACATGCCACATTATTATTCTCAGAGCCATTGCATGATGACAATAATTAACTCTGATTACATTTGAGAACAATACCCCTACACAAATCTTACCAATATGTATGTATGTGTAGCGACGGACTTCCTTCTTCCTTTATAAACATCTGGAGAAGCTTAGCAATCATCTCAGAGCAGTTACTGTATGTGGTTGCTGTGTAGTTGTAAGTTGCACAGCCACTCTATTTGTTTGATCAGTCCATCTGAGGCTCTATTTGGCACTCCTTGCTGTCATATGTACTCTACAGGAATTCCTCCAGCAGCGCTGATGGATGCTTTATTTGATTGATTGCATCACTCACTGAGTGAATTATGCCCTCCCCTGTGGAAAACTGACAGCACTCTCGCATCGCTCTGAGCTTGTGATTAAGTCAAAGAGAGTTCAGTGCAGTGTTACACACAGATGCACCGAGGTGAAATACAAACACAAACACAAGCAAGCACACACAGACATCACAGACAGACAACTGTAATGGAATACAAACAGAGCAGATATATCCTAGCAGGTATGCCTCTTCAGTTGAGCCTTGTGGCAGCTGGCTGCTGTGTCAACAGTTGTAAAACTCATATCTTCCTTTTATTGATAATGTCACTGAGGGTAAAAGTGGTCACAGAATGAATACCACTCAGCCTGAAACGCAGTGAAGGGCATTCCCCTTGATGCTGTGTACTATATCTGTTCACCACAATGCTGTGCATCACATGAAATGATGAATCTGTCACACACCACATAATATGTGGGTAAGCAGTCCAAAATTAGTTTATGAGAGTCTATTTTCAGAGGTGATTATGTGATGTGCATCAGACACGTTCTGTATAGCACAAGTTCAATGTAACCAAACATGCTTTTCATAGGTAGCCTGTAGTGTATGAACATATGCAATCTGACATCTGAAAATGTTTTGTTCTTCTTCATCAAAGAGGTTTACTCTTCCTTTTAAACACTTTGAAACAGACACAAAAAAGTCATCTGTTGTTTGACTAGCAGAATGCTAAATGTCAGACTCTCTCACAGCCTTTTTTACACAGAGACATCCCTAAAGTCATTTTTGTCATGATCCCAGCATGCAGCATTGTCCTCACACTGTGCAACTCACAGTACATACATATATAGAATAGCGAGTCTATTAGTGAGCCCTTGTCCTCACACTATGCAACATGCAGTACATACATATATAGAATAGACAGTCTGCCCTTTAGTACCCACCTCTTACAGGTTCGTGATGGACATCCTGGCTGTACTCAAACATATAGCTGAAATCAAACTCCTGCTCTTCATGCTGGGAACTCATCTCTGTCCTCGTGATTATACAGCAAGTATCAGCATAAAGTGTGCCTTCACTCACTCTCCTCTGATGCTTTGCTCTGTCTGGCTTATCCTCTTCTAGTGCTGAACAGATGATAATCTCCTGCCCACTTCACCCGTGTGACACACCTCCCTACTTGAGGGCTGACTGATTTTGCTTAGAGTCGCAGTTGTTTTTTTCTCTTTTTTTTTTCTTTTCCTTTTGAATATGTGCGCTATCAGTGCACTACACTGCATCATACTTCACCTCTTCTAACACCCACTCAAACACAACTGAGGCTTTCACTCTTGCTGTGCTGCATGATCTTGAAAGTTGGCTTTTCCGGGTCACATGCGCCTGCTGAACTAACAAAATTATACCAGATCATAATTTGCGGGGTGAATCAAATGAGCAAAAAATAAAGTGACTCATTCTTGCAGTCAAAGCAAAGCTTCGACAATTGTTTGCAGTGCATTAAAAATGCGGTGTAAGCAGAGTTAATTTGAAAACACTGACTATCAAACAGATTATAGCGTGCTCTTTTCTGTCCTCCACAATTTTTCTCAATTATGCTATCAGGATCAAAACACTCTTTCCCCACAACCAAACCAGCGTGACTAAAGAATGGATGGGTTTATCCACAGGGATTGTGGTCTAGGCTGGGCTCAGACTGACGGGACCTCAGGGAGAGATAGGTGGTCGCCCACAGAAGTCATCTGCAGCCTCTGGAACTAAGAACCCTGGGGCCACTTACTGCACATGGCTGACTATGGGTTATGGCAAAACACCAACAGAGTGTGTGCGTTTATCTGTGTGTGTCTCAGTTTATGTATTTGTGTGATAATAAAGCAGCCCTTGGCATACTGCTGAGGCTGAGTGTGGTTAAGCACGTCTCCTTGTCAAGCAAGCTACCCAGCATCCCAAAACGCACACATCACAGCTCTCCCACTCACACACACACACACACACACACACACACACACACACACACACACACACACACACACACACACACACACACACACACAACACAAACTTCTGTTACCAATTATAAGACTTAGGACTGAGGGACTGAAATGAATAATAATGCAACCCGCACCCGTCTGTCTGAAACCTCAAAGACAAAATGAAATTCCCAAAATCCACAAAAAGCCAGTGACATCAGCCCTGGAAGACTCTGTGAATTAAGATATGACAGACTATCAATGACTTCTGATGGACCAAATCTAATTTTGCTACCATTGCTGCTAAATCAGAGAGGCAAAAAATAGACTTTTCTTTGAATTGTAAATGCCATCTGAATTATCTGTGTTAAAGTGTCTTTCAGCAATCCTCAAAAGAATGTAGCAATCCTGAAGGTTATTCTTTAGATTACCCTGACCTCTGACCTCTGAGCATGGCGTAGATTAAAATTTGTTTTAATACTTTTTAATATCAGAAAAAGTATTTGAAGTTGATGTGAGCCTCTCATGAAGTTGAGTGCAGGAAACAAGTGAAACTCCCTAAACACTGAAATTTACTGCACAAGCTGATGTGAAGCACCTGCAAAGACAGCTGGAGACACCTAATGGTGTGGATGTAAAATGAGTGCATGCCACTCACCACCCTACAATAATTCAAATTTAATCCTCATACAGTGAAAAATCAAGCACAAAAAAAAGAACCAGCATTTATTTGGTGACTTCTTTAGAAAAAAATGTCACATCAAAGAATAATTACAAATATTTTATTAAAATCAAGAGTTTTAACTTAATTATAACTTTTAATAACTATTTGAAATAATATCACACTGATTTAATATTACAGTACTACCTTAAGTTTAAGTGAGTTTCTGCAGTTTATCGGCAGATATTTGCAGGTGAATTATTAATTAATTAATTAATCTTTTTATCTTAAATAATATTACTTAATATTGCATGAGTTCACAACAGTTGACAGCTATTCTTCCAGTCATTGCAACTCACTCAACGTTTGACTTCACAGTTGCGCACAAGATCTCCAACAAATTTGCATTAATTGAAACACTTTATATCGATACATTTTAGAGTCAAGAGTGCAGCAGAGAGAGCAAACCCATGTGTGAGTGCTGCTTGAAACATGAAAACAAACTTGAGGCAGTATATTTTACCTTCTTCTGCAGACTTCATTTCGGCGGCGAGTGAGGTGAGAAGCTGGAGTCCCCGCTCCTTACCGGCTGCTGCTCCAAAGCTGAACTTGGAATTGACACTCAAACAGAAGGTATCCTGCATTCAACAAGCGATGCGCAACTTTCTCCGACTGTAAAACTGTAATAAGCAACGCCGATGATAAGATTGCAAACGCTAGTTCACTTCATACACCACCAAATGCAAACATAATTCGCAGTGAAGTTAAACCAAAGCGATGCGCACCAAATGAAACGGGGAGAAACGCTGGAGGCTACTAATGGATCTGGAGAGCTGCGCAGGTAGCGCTGCTAAGGGGACCGTGGCTGAGGTGAGTTTGGCTTTCTTCAGCCCACTGAAGGTTTTCTAGAGTCTCCCCAGGTCGATGACGCAGCGTGGTTTGTCAGAGGGGCCGGCTCCGGTGCTTTTAAAGCTGGAAAACACCCTCCGTCCTCCGTCAGTGCGCCGCCCATCTAGGGATGACGCGCCGGCTCCTGCAACCTCCTGGACCGCTCATGATGTCTTCTATCCTGGGATCCCACCGGAGGAGGTAGGAGGTGTGTGTGTGTGTGTGTGTGTGTGAGTGTGTGAGTGTGTGTGTGTGTGTGTGTGTGTGTTCCTAGAAGTTATTGACTAAAATAATGTATTTATTACATATTTGCATTCAGTTAATTAGAATAGTTGTCAAAGGGGTAAAACTCAATTAATTTTGTAAACATTTTTGGACAAGTAGTTATTTTGCATTTTGCATGTTTGTGACTTTAATTTCTATATGATGACGTTATCTTTTTCAGAAAACAATCCCAGCATAATTAAAGTCCATTTAGTAGCTGGTCTGGAGCTTTTGATCAAATCACACAATCCTCCTCTGCAAATTAAGTTTGCACCGTTATCAAAGAATTAAAACATTCTTTTTTTTTCTTTTTTTTCTTAGGATTTAGAGTCACAAAAGATTAATTTAGCTGTTTGATGAAACTGTTTTTTGGACAACACAATATCAGCACAAAGTCAATTTAACAGATGTTGTGCAGCTTTTGATTGTATGGAATGGACTTCCTCACTCAGTAGATGGAGCGTGCCCAGTCGATGTCCCAATTTCCATTTTTTCCCCCCACAACTTATTGTCCACTTTTACTAAAAAGCTGACATTTAGTTTAAATTTTAAGACAGATAATATATATCTTAATTGTACTTTATTTCTCACTAGATGGCCCTCTGCATGACTAATAGATTGGCTGAATAGTTCCAGTAGCATCTTTATTAGTTTGCCTTGTATATAGAATTACCACAATTCAGGTGAACTGTATAAAATGAGGATACACACAATAAATATATTTTCCCCATGTTTTTTGCAGCTGCCTCTGACCTCTGACTTACAAGATCAACAAAGTATCATATTGCAGCACATCCACTGATATCACTATAATGGCCTACCTTGTTAATGTTGGCAATTGCGTTATTATCTGATCATTAACATTAGTCAAACATTCAGCCTATCCCCATGATTGAAATCAAAACTCAAACGCTATCAAATTTCACTTCCAAATGTGTTTTCCTCATGTTTGAGGGAAATACGGTTTCACAGCTTCGCCCAAAATAACTATCCTGAACCACTGACAGCACAAACACACCATGTTCCTCATCTCTGCTTTCCACTACTTTGTATCAAATCAGTCCCCAATGAATATGTGGGCACAATGCCTTGTGCTTTGCCTGTGTTTGAGGAAAATACTGAGGTTCACTTTTGGCTTATTTCTTTAATTGCGCTCCTATTACCATTTATCAAAGTAATAGTTCCCATTATACGACTTCGTTGTTTTATGTTGGGGTCATAAACTAATGCGGAAAGGTAAAAAACACATGGAGGTGTTGTTGGCTCACAAGATATGGTTAGATATGGTTAGATATGGCTGACACTTGTTATACAATTTAGATATGAATAAACATGTTGCGTATATTCAATTAAAAAACATTGCTGAGCACTGAAATGTTACCTAACCTTGGCTCCTACTGCAGTGATTAAAGCAGCTGGCAGAATAACGGACACTGTAAGCTTAAACTAAATGATAAATTAACTTTTCATTTGTAATGTGTCATAATGATACTTGATAGTGCTTTTAAACTTAACAAAGTCTGATGCGTGCTACTACTGAATGCTTACATTGTGGCACGTGCAAAGTACTGGAAATACAGTCTCCATTATGTGGCTTACAAATAGTGTGTAAATGATCATGACCAGTAAAAAAAAAACCCATATAACAAGAAGAGCAGGAATATCACTGAGTAGTGGTAGCTGCCATGAGTGCAATTAACAATGGCTTAGACAAGCTACGATGTAATTCCTTTTGAATGAGGGCCAGATTTCAAGAAAAAATGACTCCCGTGAGTCTGAAATGTAGCTGGCAAGCTCGAGGATGATCACACATAATCAGAAGCAGACTCCCTTTTGGGGGCAGGCAGGCTGTGGGGCAAGAGTAAGCAGACGGCACGGGGGGAAAGTAATAGTACGCTCTGTTTTCTTTGCCTACAGTAGCTCTTTGGCGTCAGCTGTGGCTTGGCTGATGTGCACGTGTGAGCTCAAAGATGAAAAAGCAGCATCACATACTTGAGGAGATGAATTATGATACAAACCCGCGGTAGGAAAAAAGTAGCTGCACAACTGATTGGCACTGTCAGCAGGATGGGCCTACACTAGTTGCTGAACAACTTTAAAACCCTGTGGTGTGGCATGGTTCAATGGCAGCCCGAAGGCTTATCTTGATGGATTCTGTGCTACTGAGTAAAGTACTATTAGCGACAGTGTCTGTCAACAATAGTCAGACCATCTTTACAGCAAGAGACATTATAGCCATCAGGTCATTACACAGCCTATACTTCATTAAGAAAGGTCTGCCTAATCTCAAAACCCGATGGTGTAATGCTTCTCATAATGTATGTAGAGTAACTATACTTGAAAGAGCACCCCACTGGTTTAACATTACACTCGATCAAAATTGATGCGGCAGAACTGGAGATTTTATCCGTTTTAAACCATTCATTCTTCTTCCTTGTCGAGTTACATCACTTGAGGTAATTTATCAGCTGTGGTGCCACAGACTGTTTTATACCCCCTTTTTTCATACATGCAATAGTACTCCATGAGACCTGATGTAAAATATCAGTGAAGTTCTCCTTTAAGAAAGTTTACCTTTTTTCATGATCATTCCAAAAGTCTAGCTGTGTCTTTCTTTGTGTAGCAGTGCGCCTCAGGTTCAAGTTCAAATCCCAGCTAAAGTTTAACTATACATGAGGTAAGGTTTTTGTGTAAAAGAACATCCATACTGAGACTCTTTTGACTTGCCAATGTAAACCCTATAGCGTTGGACACTGCACTCGCAGGAAGGGCCAAATCATAACTTAATAGAAGTTCAAATCCAGAGTTCATCCAAAACAGCAGTGAATATAAAAACTGAACTCACTTCAACATTTTAACTCTGTCTTTCATTTTTCACAGTCACCACTAATGGTTCAAGAGTGTAAATAAACATGCTGTGTGTAATTTACTGGGACATATTTATGGGATTTCTGAATATTAAAATACTTTGAAAAGTTGTCATCAGAGCCATCATTTTAAGGAAGTTGTCTAATGCAGCTTTAATGATTGCCACATTATATATAATGGGACACCCATTCTTCTATTGGTAATCTCTCATCTTTTGTGTATGTCATTAAGTTTGACAGCACCACTGTTTAAGCTTGCCTTCTGAAATTGGTTCTATGTTGTGATAACCTTCAGAGCAGTACCTTAAGCTCCATACAGGTTATATGTAGAGTCTAATTTGCTTTCACCTAACATCCTCCCTGGAAATGTTAGATTATAATTTATAGCGCCACTACATCTGGCCTTATGACATGGCACGTACTGAGCAGCCACAACATGTCTGTGGAGAGCATTAGAGACATTCTATGTCTTGGGCTCAGATTTATGAGTGGCCTGCTCCTTGCTCGTGTGTTTCGCAGAAAATGATCATTGCTTGTGTCTTGTAAACAGACACATGCTGCTTTTGCATTTATGAGGACCGAGTTGTTGCTGTTGCTGTTGGGTTTGTGTTCGTTGCTTTCTTCTTCCTTATTTAGTCATTCCATCAGGGGAGGGTATTTGTGAACACACACACACACACACACACACACACACACACACACACACACACACACACACACACACACACACACACACACACACACACACACACACACACACACAGTGTCCAGTCCGGTATTCAACACTCACAGTTTTTCTTCACTTGGTACATTGCCTCCATGTGGTGCATCACTGTCAGGGGACTGGAAATCGTTGCCAGCGGTGCAGATGATATAATAAATGACAAGAGTGGGTTTTGCAGTACGAGTGCTGTAGTTAATGCCAGCCTCTATAATGTTTACTACCTGTGGTTTGGCCCGGGAGTCAGGCTACATCTTGGCATGGTCAGGAACAGTTTCTTAGAACTCTCCATAAAAGATTTACACGTAAAAACGGACCGAAACTTGACAGGTATAAATAATCACATCTACGGCTTTCCAAGCTGTGGGCTTAGTCTTGTCATATTTGTTTGTCTAGACATCAGGAATTCTACCAGTAGGGGGAAAAAAAAAGCTTGAGGCAAATATTAATATGGACAGGGACCCTAACAAGACATGTAAACCAAGAGAAGTGTAACTAACTCTGGGTGAATCCCTGCGATACATAAAATTCAAGGCTGCAAACCAAAGCTCTTCCCTCAAAGCTACACAGTTAATCCTCTCCTTTTACAACGTATAATTCATGTTTGACATATCCGGGGAAATGTGCACACTGGCATCTTGAGTTCCCTACACTATGATTATCTATTTTCTAAGTTATTCTATGAGCCATAACTTGAATCAGGCAGCTTTTAATAGCTGTAAACACTCATTTGTGTGCGTGTTTAACCCTGCTACATCAGTGGCAGCTACGGCAGCCACAGACGTGATTACTAATCTTCTCTTTTGATTTATGTCTAATATGACTACTGATGGCGTTAAATGAAGAAGTCTGCGGTTAACGAAGGCAAGTTGTGAATGGCTGCGGTCAGTTCCGTCTGGCACACACGCACAACCAGTTGTACACACTTCCCAATACTTCTCCTTTTCCTTTGTTAGTATTTAGACGCATGGATGTGCATACTTCAGTGCTCACAATGGAGAACTGCTCGGAGCTATCTTAGGCATGTCTGGACACTGCTGTATGTTTAGCTACTGGCTTTTTTCAGAGATTCCTCTTATGAACAGGAAGTAACATACGCATCTGGCTTGTAAACCAAAGGAGTAAGGGCTGTCATTGTCACACGGCCATTGACTAAGTTTGTGTCGCTGTAGGAAATAGGGAAGAAACAGACTGCCACAGTTGTTTACATGATATGAAACATTGTTGCAGGTTTGGTTTAGTAAACTAGATTAATAGAAAACACTTACAACTATTGCTACCCACTTAGTGCTGATATCTTGCAATTGCACTTTGTCATGAAGTAAATTTACTGAGCCTTTAAACCCCTAAAAATAACACGATAATTATGAAAGTCCTAGAAAAACAGCCTTAAATGTCAACAAAGAGAACATATGTCATCACTTTTACACTAGGGAAAACAAAATCATAAAAATGTGATAATGCTGCAGATTATTTGTTATTGTCTGGATGAAGCGTGGCTCCACAGTGCTGAAATCTCCGCACTTTGTTTTTTTAAACTAATTAGCTATTACTGCACTCTGTCGGTGTTTTTTTTTCTATGACTGCTTTTGCTGACAGTGTGAGTTGTGATAAGCACTCCACCATGGTTACTGTATCTTACCCACATGTGTGGCTAATTCAAAACCTGTGGCCAATAACAGTTTCTATAGGTCAAAGACATGTGACCTATGAGACAATTTTCCAACATCACTTCTAACACAGATAATTACTCAGGCAAGACATCTGAGGAGAGCCATATTGTCAGTGTCAAACAAAATGATATGAACACTGTTTTTTTTGTGTGTTTTTTTTTTTACCTCTACTAAAGTGTGTATCCATTCAGTTTTGTTGCAATCCCAGTAATGGTTATGGGATTACGAGGGCGGATGGTTTCATTTTTCTAGCCTATGACTGTCACATCCAGGTCCATTATAGTGATTTAAACCCAAGCATATATGCCAAGGCCATTTTACTGCAGCTTGGCTGCTCTACATTAAAACACATTTATATAGTCCAGCACAGCCAGAGTCCTGGTTATGCTAAAGGGTCACTCACAAATCTGAACTCATCTCTCTGCGTCTTGAATCATTTTGTCAACTAAACACTGAGACGTGATTTGTCACAGGCGGTCATTGTTTCCATGGCTATTTTATTTAACTAGGCAAAAACAGGATAGGAGGAGATGAGTATGATGAATGTATGAAAACAAGTTTAAAAAGTAGACCCTAAGCTAATTGCACAGTATTTGAACACATTTTTGATTGAGAGGATTCCTACTCAGTGAGTGAGTATGCCTTTGAATAACAGGCTGAACATTTTTTAATATGCCAATTTCCAAATTTTGGTGCGTTATTCAAATATTCACAAATTTGAAGCAGCATGGTGATACAGGTGCAGGTGAGAATCAAACATTCCCTCTGCTGCCAACGGCTCAATGAGAAATGGCATTGCTTGGACATTGAATGGCCAAAAATTTGACATCACTCATCCAAACAAGCAAATAAAGAAACAGTTTCACATTTTGGGAAATATGGGAAAGGGCATCACTGACTGCCTGCTGTCTTCACTGATAGCCTCACAACCTTGCAGTAGCAACTCCAGGAAGTCACCGCTCCTGGTCAAAACAACTGAACTTCGGACAGCTGTTTCCCCTTGATTCCAATCTCTGCTAAACTAAGCTAACAATTTCCTGGCTATAGCTTCACATTTACAGCAGGTGACAGATGTGAGAGTGGTATCAGTCTTCTCATCTCAATCTCAGCAAGAAATACAGAAGTTGATTACCCAAAATGTCAAACTATTCCTTTAATAATGTGTGTAGTTGGCTCATGAAAGCAGACGGGTGGAACAGTGGCCATAATTACTTGTTTCACTAACCAGTAAAATCTCCCAGAGTAAGAGTTGGGATAGCATATGCAGCCAGCTTCACCTCACATTCAGACCATCAGTGTACATCATGGTCTCTCATGAAGCTTCTTCATATTTCATTATTATTATGACTTCTTTCAAGATGCTGATGTTCACCTCCATGTATTTGTCTGTGACCTCAACAACTGAAATTCTCCATCATGAATGGCCTGATAATGTAAGTCACTGTGCACACTCACAACCCCTAGAGGAAAAAAAAATCTATCAATTTTGGTGACCCCATGACCTTTCGTTTCCCGACACCATATCAAGGCAACCTTTCAATTTTCAAATGGCTCTATGTCTCCTGAGCCTTTAGCCACAATATTTGCTGTGTGCTTTCCTGCTCCCAATAGGAGGAAGCCTATGGATTATGCTGACCTTTTTCTTAGTGCCGTCAACAGGCTGAAGTTTGGCTATGTTGAAGTAAACGTCTACACATTGAGATGTTGACTTAAAAATAACACTGAAATAGGTTCATAATTTTCCTTAGTGGAGGATTGTAATGAATTTGATTGAATTGATTTTTTTTGGGAAGATTGCTGTAAACTATGATTGTCTTTGTTTTTTTCTATTTGTTTGTAATATATGAACAACCAACATTTTTTTTTAAAGAAAAAAAAAAAAAAAAAAGCATAATAGTCCGTTCCAATGACTGAGGGTCTCTTTAAATTCAGTGTATTTCCTACTGCTTGATTTAGAGAGGATTCACAATTCATAGAAGACAACACATTCACTATTACTGTGTTTCTCTCTGACTGCTACACGTGTAATGCTGAAACAAAGAATGGGTGTGCTGTCACACTAATCACCGTGTCAACACAAAACCGTCCACGTGTAGTTTCCCATTTCAGAGGAGCGGCTTGTGTTTGCACCCTCTTCAACTTGGTCATGTATCAGTCGAGTACTGTAGAGCACTCGTACAGCAGAAGATTTTCAGGGACAGGTTGGAACAAGATCACAGCCATCAGGTTATTGTGCTGCATTCTTTACCGATAGTATAAGTATATTGTTCATGGAATCGAAAAGTGTGACAACTGACTGACAGCAGGAGGATGTCAGAGGTTTTTGTCCTTCAATGCTGTTGCAGTGGTATGATTTACAGGGCCTTTCATGTACAGACCTGGAGTGAGCTTGAGGCAGGTCACTTACACTGCTGTTACTGCAGTTCTATGACCTGTCCTTGGTGTTGGTATTGACATGTCATAAAAAGATTAAAAATAGCTCGATCCTGGCTTACAGTGCTGCTGCACGTCACACAGTGGTCTAAGATCGGCCGACAGTCATCCTGACTGAGGAGTCAAGAAAAATAACCCCTTTAGTACATTTACGTGGATGGGGTCAACCGAAGGGCCAACACCCGTCTTCTTCCTCTTTTTTCTCTCCTTTTCCTGTCCCTACTCAATGCCTTCCTTTTTCACGGCCCCTCTGATGGGATCCCCTCTTCTGTTTCCTGCTGTTTGTGTGAGTTGCCTGGAAACCATGGCAGCTGTCCAGTTGGGAGGGATTTTTTTTCTTTTTACTGGTGTGACTGGGGGTTTTGAAAGGTTATGAGGTCACCATATGGGTGGGATTCTTACAGTTTTTATGTTGGCATGATGATAAATGGGCAAAATAATGCCCTTTTCCACTAAATTAGCTTGCCCCCCCGTTTCACCTTGAAATAATGTGTAAGTAACTGTATTTAATCGCCACATACACCAACAAATTGATTAAAGTTAAATAATCAAGGAATTTAAAAAAAAAAAAGAATTATTTTGGAAAAGTTATTGATTTTATCTTATCAATTGTTTACCCAGAATGTATGTATTTCTACATCACTGTCCATACTTTGACTTGAAGTTGCACTTATCAATCTTTTTATATTGCAAAAAATATGACTATGTAATGTAAAAAAAACCCCGATAAACCCATTCTATGCTTCCTGACCTGCAACAAACAACAGGCAGATAAAGTTAGCACCCAGCCAGTGAACATAGTTGAGCATTTAGCAGCTAAAAATAAGATTTTTCCTTCAGGAGTTAGTTGAGACCAAAACAGAGCAAAAAAGGAAGGTGAATATTGGACTTACAGTGGCTACGTTGCTGGACATATGACTCTAAATGAATGCTAATGATAGCTGTTTGCTATATTAACTTAATAGAAAGCTGGAGTCCTCAGGGCTACCCTCTGTAAATTAATGAAATTGCTCATTGAGTCTTTACTGGAATTTACTGTCCCTATTCTAAAACAATAACACAGGCACTTGTGTAATGGTAACTAGGTTTCATCAACATCTATGATATCAACCAATACTCTCTTCTAAAGTCATTTTTAAAGCTATTTAACTGTAATTTCCACAAAGAACAACACTGATCTTTCCTCTCTGTCCTGCTCTTACGACCTCTTGTAACCATAATAACCATGGTCATCATCTACTATATAATTTACATATATACTACTAAACTACTGTATAACTTACAGCTGCCACAAAGCAATGATCATTCTTATGTTTGGTAACATACTTTATTTTACAGCTCACAGCAACAGAACACACAAGTTCTTGTTAAAAATGTTGTGATTCACACTATGTTATTAGTCAGCCCTCTGCTTTGATTCACCCCCATCTGGCTCTGATACGACTGGGTATGTATCACATGAGGAATAAGCCACATAGTGTGACGTTCAAGTGCTGGACGAGTCTGCTGAGGCAGAGGCTTGACCTTCACAACCCTCACATCACCTGTGTACTGATAGCACAGATGTCAGGTTTACATCAGTCTGTGTTCTGCCTTTTTTAAGGCCTTTTCAGATTTTAACAGCAACCATGCACACATTTAAAAGCATGTGTTAGGTGTTCACAACACAGACACACAGTCCTGATTAGAACATGTGTCTGGATGAAAAACTCATCATCTCAGAATGACTCATGGGTAGCTGAATTCCACAAACTAACCTATTCATACACACATCGGTTTGAGGGGAGAAAGAGTTTTCCTTTTCTCTAAGTTCATTTTATACCATTAAAACCCTGTTGAGATGAAACCAGACATAATAAAGTGCTGTTCCACAGGGAGGGAACGTGCTCCCCTGCTGTGGCTCTATCTGAAGTCATTCCCTTCCATCCCGTAGCCTCAAGTGTCTCCGGAAACCTGATATGGTGGTATGTTTTTGACTTGAATCCTACAGTGGTGTTCCTGACCTCAGACAGTGATCCCAAACCGGAGGAATACCCTGATGCTGCAGTTTGGACCTTCTGTGCTGAAACCAAATAGTATAATCACATAATGAGGGATCTCTCCCCAGGAAACATACTCAAGTAGGAAAACTGGCTGCTGCTCCTGCTGATAACTTACATGGTTTATTATAAAAGCACAATTTGAATAAGTAATAGTCTCAATTTACAAATTACCATTTTGTATTCAATGATTGCGAGGATCTGGGATTTATTTTTTTAGTTTCTTCATGGTGGCTGCCAATGTTACAGTCATATTTGCTACCCATGGTATAAATCAGCATTTTCAGTTAAAACATTGTCATATTTTCTTTGCAGAGTGACTCAAAATGTGATGACTCACAAAGTCCAGTTCTTTCCCGACAAGTAAACACTGACCAGTGTCTGAGCGCCAAGAGCCCAATGTAGTTTGTACTGTGGTTGTTGTGTAATTAATGAAACATTTAAGGAAGAGCTGTGGTGAACAGCAGTGCACATTTCTGGGCATTCTGACAATAAAGAGGATACTGTTCTCCTGTCTTCTGCAAGCAAGCGAGTCTATCCAGGATTAGCATTGGCTTTCAATGTGCAGGGCGGGATGGTGTGCCCGCCTGTCTGGTGCTAGGCACTTTATTGACATGATATCCACAAATTGTGTATTCTAGTACTGTTAATACTATGCATACTGTGGTGTTTTTTAAAAGGGCATGGCTGCAGATGCAGTCATTTGTGTGTACTTAAACATCGCTAATTACACAGTGTGATGCTTGTTGGATTTATCCAAAGCATTAGTTGGGATATAGCTTACTCACTACAGTTTATTCTGAGGAAGCACCATTTGTTTTTGTTCTGAACAAATGTGATATGGTGGATTAATCAATCTTGCATATGGTATCTTATTTATCCGAGCATATGGTGTACTAATGCCTTACTGTATAGTGATCCTACATGCATGATGGGTTTTGGGATTATGACGCATCCCCCAAGTGAAAGATATGATATTGTGAAAGCTTGCATTCCTTCATGGTTTGTTAGCTTGTCGGTCCTGGCAGCAGGAGGCAGTGTTACTCAGCTGCTCCCATGTGTCACAAACTTGCCACTATCTACGTAACTGCTATGGCTTCTGGGAAACCGCCTGGGCCCATAATTATCCTCCAGTAAAACGAGATCAAGGGCCATGATGCTGCCAAAGAATAAATACACAAGCATGCCGAGAAATGCACACATGTGCACAAGCAAATGTACAAACGTATAGAAAGCTATGTATGCTACATGCACCTCAAGAAAGGTTTGCTGCCAAATATAATGGTTCTCTCTTCTTATGCAATCATGGTTATACGTGTAAATACATCTGGACAATATAATTTCACACATCGTCACCTGCGAACAGACAGACCCCCCTTGCCTCCATAAGAAAATAAAGCTCAGGTCTTGTCAGAGGGAATCCCGGCTAGCCCAGCTGAGAATACACACTCCATACTGGCCCCTCCAACATAATTCTCCTCCAACAGTCTGAAACCACCCTGACCCAGCGTCTAGAGTGACTCAATGCCTCTGCTTCCCGCACTTCCCAGAGAGCAATGCCAGGCTATGAGTGAGGAGACCTCCAGACGAATGAGATTTCCCGCTTTTGCATCGGTCAGGATCATTGTCCCAGCGGAACACATTAGTACTGTGTCTGTGTGTGTCCCCTTGGGAGTTTTACAGAGCGCCAAGATCCTCAAGTTGGAAAATGAATCCCGAAAGTACTTACGTATCATCACATGAAATAGATCTGTGTCCTAGCTTCACATTAGAGTGCAGACAGGCTGCCATGGTGGCTTTTTTTATGCATCCAGACGGTTACGAAACTCACAGAGCAAATAGGTTATTATACATCAGTCATGCTTCCATATGATGTGGTTCCAGAGGGATCCGGCTCCTGATGTCCCACGTTGAACAGGGAGTTCCTTCTGAGCCCACTGATGGATGAAGAACAAATATGTCCATTTCCTTTTAAAAGTTGTTGCTTAAGTGTGTAAACTGTTTGTTTAAGCCTGCCAGAATGATGGCATAATGTATGGTAATACTTACAAGAATATATTTTTATGTCTCAATGCCAAAAGATGAAGCCCACAGTTGGGGTTTGTGCTGTGATTTGCATAGATTTTGGTCCAATTAACAGAGTTCTACAGAGCAGGCTGTATATGCTGTAGAGCATTGTGTCAGTCCAGGGAAGCTCTGTATCAGTTATACAACAAACATAAAATCATGGTACAAAACTCAGTGAATCAGTACGACTGCTTTTATTTCTCTTTGCTCTGTCGCCACCTCAGTTTTCATTGATTCATTTTAACCTCAAAGGTTAGAACAGACCACACACCCTGCTTTGATAAAGGCCCTGATCAAATCAAACACATTGAACTCGATCATGATATTAATGTCTCTTGGACTACTGAAGTCTTTCAGAATATCAGTGAGTCTCCTGCAATGGGCAAAACCTGTCTTTTAAGGGAACACAGAAAATCTCCTGTAACCACAAAGCACAACTTAGTTAAATAAATGTCAACTTTTTCTGATCCTCAGTAACATACTATATATATTGCATGCAATTGTATGTTTAATCTCCTTGAAAACAGTTCAAATTTGTAAACTTATTTACCTATTCTAGATTTAAAGTTATGTTGGTGAACTGAATGTTACCCTCATGATGTTGTATCTGCCGTGCAACAGGTTAAACTTGAGTAACTTAATATTTGATGGTGTCAGGGTTGTACACTTCATCACTCTTTGGATGTTCTATGATAAGACAATATCATATGATTAGATATTATAGATTAAATATCTTCCCAATTGCTTTGTTCATCTGCCATCACTATTTCAAATGAGCACTATGGTTATTTATTATATTGGAAATTCAAAATAGCTGTCCTTTTACAGATGGTGTTGCCTTACAAAGCACAGACAAAAGAGCTTTCTGGCAGAAATCAAACACAAATGTTTGAAGTTGTCTGTGCTTGAGTAGTTTGAAGAGATGTTTGAGAGCTCTGGTCATCACAGCAAGTGAAGCAGTGACTGGTTTGGAGTATGTGCGTAGCTTTTTTCCCCCTGCTCTAAATGTGGACTCTGTCAACAGGTCTTCTTGGTTGATGTGTTGTTGCTGCCATCTGCTGGCTCACAATCTCATTGCACCAATAGTTTTATTCAACTTACAGTGCTCAACAAAAAGACTGGTAGTATAGTCAAGACAATAACAAAAAAAGGACATAATTTCCTTTAGGGTTTAAGAGTATATCCTTAAGTTTTGTTAAATATTAGTAACAAATAAATAGGAATGTCCCACATATATAATATATCACATTATCATAATACATTATCAATTTAATATGTTAGATATTACACTAGAATATAAAAAAATAGCATAAACGAGATAATGTGCATATAGTTATGATTATATCAAATATACATTTTTAGTCCCATTAGAAATATAACAGCACTATGTTGTGTTGTTTTCATGGTTGAATGCCAAATAAAAATGACTTTGATCCAATTATATTTGATTAGCCTCAAAAATGTGTATTACATTCAAGAAGATTTAAAAGGAAGGACACAGCGGCAGTGATCAGTTATGGAGCACCATCTGGTGGAGAACACAGTCATTAATATCACCCATTCAATAATTGTTCCATCTCTGTGTTTCTCTGTGCTTTTTTTTTTATACTTCAGCCTCATAAGGTCCAGCAAGTTTAAACATTGCCATCACTGCAGACTGAATCATCTCATATAAGAAGCACCTGCTGCTGTAGACAGACTGCTCTGCATTTCTTCAGTCCCTGTATCAACTGTACAGCTCTCTCCTTTCTGCTCTGCTTCCAGCCCTAACACTCAGTGACTGATGCCGCCGGTGGACATGCAGCAGTACGTCACATTCCACGGATGCAGTCTGTGTGAAATAAGGGAAATGTGATAGTGACTGAAATTCAAATATTTTGCTCATATTTCCCGTACTGCCGTTTCGTGTCTTTTAATTAAAAGCAGACGTGGTGATGTCATGCATGGAAGGGAAGACGGGGAGCAGGTCTGTCTCGGGCCTGTGTATGTCATGTTGCACAATTGCCAAAATATCAGATATCTCAATATGGAAAAAAAAGATGTGCGCTACTTATGCAGATGTAAGGTAACCTAACCTACTGAGAAAATACCTGGAGAGGCGGGTAAAAGACAGGACAGGGACATAATTATTAGTCAAAACTCACTTGGGAACCCACTGCACTTTTAGCACAGTATACCTTTTATGCCACATGCACACTGATCTGATCAGGAACATCTTTCTTCCAGTAAAAGCCCCTTTTTCATTCAGTTAAATATAATGTGCAACATGCCCCATTCAGGTTCAACTTATGTCTCTGTCAGACCTGTTTGCTCCTGAGTGACGACCCTCACAGGGCACAGATTGGTCTCTTCTGAAGCAACACTAACTGATAATGAGCATCCGCGTCCATCAGCAGCTGGCCTGATACATGACTACTAAACACGGAGCAGGATACGTGGGGCTATTTAAAGGCCCAGAAATGGAGACGTTGGAGAGAAGAGGGTCTTTTTCTTGTCCTGGTGTCAGTTTGTGTCAGCCACGTTGGCAGCATTCATTATCATGGGTCAGATCAGCACTGTCAAACATGTGATGGCATACACATGTGCATGCACATCCAAACACGCACACACACGCAGGGACACACACAAAATGTATGTGAACACATGCACATTCACATACATCTAATTACTTTGCTGCCACCATGTGGAGAAGATGTGACACATCTGCCTCTATAAACAACGATGGGATGTTGATCCACCCTCTCATGAAACTCAGGTTATACACTCAAATATATTATGGAATGTGTTTTATGCTGTTAAGTGCTGGATTTTCAATTATCAATACTTTGTTTTAATTTTTAAGAATTAAAATATTTCTATGAATACATTTTAAGATTTCTATGAAAGCATTTCTGGGATAGCAGTTGAAACTTATTTGCATACTTTATAAAAATCAGACACATGATTGAGTGAGGTTAATATGATGTCATGCTGCTATATTTTTGTATGTTTTCTTTATTTCTTGCTCTAATTACAGTAATTATCAGTCATAATGTTCCTTATATTATATTATCAGCTCCGTTGTCAAGCACAGTTTTAATAGAAAGTCTTATGTTGTGACATGTAATGAAAAGTGAACTGTGACAGTCAGGTATATTTTCAGCTGAGTTCCAAACACTCTCTGAAAGGATAAAGGTCGAGAAGAAACAGTTCTTGAAAATAATCAGTATGTTTAACATTTTAATTGTAAATTGTAGTCTTGAGGGTGTCATTTATAACTATGGTGTATTTGTATAATTTATTTATTCTAATACAAAACACATTTATATGTAAATTATGTCTAAATAACAATTACAAATTAATTATTTTGCTTTGTGGTAGGTGCTAGTTTTAGGGTGTAATCCTTAATTTGAAAAAAAAAGACAATACAAACATGAACCTGGTTCATTTATTTATTTACTTATTTTAAGAAAATGACTAAATGTCAAGTTTTCTTTGATTGGGATAGTTCATTAAGTCTGCGAACATAACAGAGCAAATCATTTTACTATTGTTTTTTTCCCCAGCATGCTTTCGGGAGATATGAATATCAGAGCTCCAGGGTTTCATTTAATCATGGCGATATTTACTGTCAGCTGCAGCACTTTTAAATGAGCGCAGATTTTTCATTCATGTTTTAAGAGGAAAGAGGGGAGAAAAAAACAGGGAGTTATGTTTTTGTGTGCCAATAGTTTGATAAGACTGTGTTCATTTTTCATGCTGTCTTTGCAGTTTGTCAAAACCCAATAAAATCAACGCCGCAGGCACAGCATGAATACACATCAACACACAATAATTTACCAGACTGATTACCAAATGACAAACCACAAAGGGATATTACTTTGACCTGTTCATCATTTGCACCGTTGTTATGATTATGACATATAGTCTGTACTTACTCCAGGGAAAGCAGTCTAATCAGGCTACCAGCTTAATTAAATAAACCTGCCCAGGGCTCTTATTGACTCGCTAATATGGCCGATACAATATGACTGTTATGACCTGCCGCTCTCAGACATCCATCCATACATGTTAGCCATGCAATAATTGCCTTAGTTGAATTAGACCATAATGTATGAAGCCGCCTGATAATGATGAAGCAAGGGTTGGAAGGGAGTTCCACACACACACACACACACACACACACACACACACACACACACACACACACACACACACACACACACACACACACACACACAACACACACACAAACACACACACAAACACACACACACACACACACACACACACACACACACACACACACACACACATGTTGTCATACATACAGTAATTAAATGGATTAAAGGGAAACGCTGTGAATACATCACCTGTATTTAGCATCAGAAAAGAAGACAGTAATTACTATATTTCTGCATGCACACTGTGTAATTTCAGCCAGAGATCTCAATGTACAATGATGTTGAAAACTCATAATCCTTTTAGCAGCTTATTAAATGTACACATGGAAGTGTGTTACTGAGAAAAATCTTGACACTGTTGCTTGCTGCTTGGGGAAAATATCACAACACAAATTCATACATTTATGGGGTTTTGTAACTATGCATAAAATCTGCAGAATAAATGTTCTTGTACAGACTGTAGAGCAGAGACACACACGGAATCCACATTCTTACACAACACTGAGACGTCATGGTGACTTTGCTATAGCCACTCATTAAGGCTAAGTAACACTGAGGCTCTTATTTCACTCACAATCACACTGTATGCTGTTACGGATATCTGTGGGACAAGACAAAAGTCCTTATTCTGTGTCTTTCTAACTGGATATGGAGAAGAGGGTGATTGTCATGTGGAGTTCAACAGCTGCTTTGTAGCCTGATGCTACAGTAACTGCTATTAGTATGACAAACTAGTTATATATCTTTTCAGAAAATCAGACACAGATCTCACACAACAGCTAAATAAATAAATAATAATCTACATTGTGATCATTTTATATCATAAAGATTTACAGCAGGTCAACCTTAAATAACGGTACGTAAATCAGCGGTATTTACTTTTTACAGATAATTTCATCACTTGGGTTCCCCAGAATACATTATGTCATGATTTTCTCTGTAACCTCTGGCTAAGACACACTGTTGCCAAAATATTTACTTGTGGGCGTAAATCTTATCTGCATATCTATCATTCTAAAGTTTTAGGGAGTTTTTTGTAATATTTTTCTGCCTAATAATGTTGACTTAGGTACCTAAATTTGCATCACAGCTGAATTTGATCATGATTGGCTCAGATCACTAAAAAATCGGCCCAGTTTGCAGCATTTCGACAGAGAAACTTGCATTCATGCCTCATTTGAAAACAGGTATTGTTGACCAATCAGTGTCCGCTACTGTAAGGATTAACTACTAAGGACAAACAACTACTAACAAAAACAAGGCTATGTGTCAACAGTTGATGTTTTAATTAATTTTAACACACAGGCCAAATGATACTTAATCTACTATTCATTTATATACTTACAGATGGAAAATACAGGATGAAAAATACACACACACACACTCACAGATACACACAAAGAAGGCTGGGATGATCCTCAGCTGGGATGATACTTCTAAGGAGCATGCCCTCGCTCTTGTCTTACACAATAGCCTCTCACAGCTGTAAAAGAGCCCCTCTGTGTGGCGAACGGTGCACTTCTCTCCCTCATCACTAAGAGAATGATTGTATGTGTGTGTGTTACAGAAAGAGAGACAGAGAGAGAGAGAGAAAACGCTTGTGTAAAACAGATGGAAAGCAAAAGTGACACAAAAAAAAAGAGTAGAAACAGCAGGCTGAGAGGAGAGAGAGAAGAGACGGACCTCCTACTTCCACTTCTCTCCTCAACATGAGATCACCGGTGGGTAGGCTGACATACAGTACACTGCTTATTCATGTATTCACAGCTAATCCCCAAATGATTTAATATGTAACATGATTAACCGTGGAGCAATTTAGAAATAATCTGTTAGCATTCAGAAATAACACTACGTTCTTAATCATTATGGGAAGTGAAGTGGGGGGCTGCTTTCTTGGGTTTTACTGCAATCATGACGTCAGTTTTTGTTTCCTTCTCTATCTAACTTTCGCATTAGACCTTTATGTGACTGGACCTCTGAGAGGCCAAAGCAGGGGTCAGATGTCAAACTGCAATTGATGTCACAATGCTCACATGGCTATGGCTGATGCATGATTAGTTATATATGTACATTTAGATAATGTGCTTGTCCCCTAATCTATTAGGAGCCGCTCTGCTCTTCGCCCTTGGACCTCTAATGCACTCCAATGTATTTATGGTCAATAATTAAAAGGGAAAAGCATGCATTAAAACCGGTCTCTACTTAACAGATCTTAACTAATAAGATTAGGATAATGAATAGGCCACTTTACCAGGTTGGCCCAGTACAGTGGCCATTTCGCTGACAGCTGCTGAATATGACAAGGTTAGCATCATAAGCCTTTTCTTGCAAAGGGGGTTTAGGAGATGGATTAATGCCCCAGGAAGGGTGAAAAGAGGCCAGCGTATTTGTATAAATGCATTAATCCAGGAGAAAATACACTGGACCTTGGCTCATTTGTTTTTTTTTGGATTTCATAATTCTAATAAATATGAGTGGCATTTTGTTTTGCAAACGGGATCATCTGCAACGCTTGTTCCCATAACTTATGGCCACACAGAAAGAGCTTGATTTACTCCCAGCGGAGCACAAAACAGACCTTTTCAAAATGATATGCGGTGGGAATAAAATGTGAGGACAGGACAGCCGCACAACTCAAAGGCAGTTGCTCTTTCAGCGCTCCAACTCGTTCCCGATTTTCTTGGCTGCTCTATAGGTCTTGAAGAGGGAAGACAAATGAGTGAAAAACCCCAGAGTCATAAATATGATACGACTTCGTCACTGCAGACCCCCCTCCCCCTTTACCCCCTGCAGCTTTTTTCTGCCACTGCGAACAACGCCTGACGTGCATGTACAACATCAGCTGTGAATGATTCAGTACCACCAAAGGTTAATTTTCAATTTGCACAGTGAAGGGTTACCATTACATATTGACCTGCAAATTGTATCTCCCCTTTAATACCCTATCATTTCATTTTGGGGTCCCTTTGTAGTTTGAACTGGAGCTGGCTATATTTGGTGGTGGCCATCTGTTTATTATTTAGCTGGTGCTTGAATTTGCAGCCTGACTGCATTAGGGAGAGAGAAGGGGTAGCAGGAGAACGGCACTACCTGGCTCTGGTAGGGGCTTTACCAGTCTCCCCAGACCCATTAAAATCCTGTTAACTTTGATAATCCCTGGCAAGAACTTGGCCTCTGTGGACCACTGAGCAGGAGAGGAATACTTTAGAGTGCCACTGTTTAAGAGGTCATAACATCTTGTAAAGCTGTGTGTGGTGGCTTCTGAGGGTTACATAATGATACCTGAGAGAAGAGACAAAGGGCAAGTTGTCAAGCCACAGACATGATTTAATGCACTTTTTCCAGCGGGGAAATTCTCCTTCCACACTGTGGTTGGGTGTGAATCAGCTATGAGTTTCATGCTGCGTCAAATTTCTTTCAGTTGCCCTCATTCTTGACCCTTCCCTTTCCTGTGGTCTGTCAGGTAAAAGGTATTATACTATTCAAAACTTTGCTCCGTTATCTTTTGATAATGTGTACGCTGGAATTATTTTCCCACTAGCTTCTCCAAAATCAGATTGACTTCAGGACAAGATGGATTTGGACACGGTGTCTCATGAAAGGGGGGGGTCAAATAAGACAGGCCTTGTGAGTAAAACGACACATTGATGGCACTGGTCAGTCATTTAAATGCTTAAAATTACTGTACATATGTGTGTTTTTCTGACAAGTGAAGATGGAAGTAGGTGGCATTGTTATAAAACTTTTAAAACTCTTAAGGTGTGTTAAGATAGAATGCAAAGCAAATTTTTTAATGGCGTTATTCATGTCAATTTGATCACTGGACTGTTTGTGCAGTCTCTATTCTAGTCAAACCACCAATATACTGAATGTAAAATGTAAACAGGAGCATCTTTGGCTCACTATGTATTTTATCAGTCGAGCCTTGCCAACCCACTTCCATCTTATATGTCTTGATGTTGCATATTTTTTATGTCACATCTTAAATTAAACTTAAACAGTTTTATGGGGGAAGTTCAATAAAGAATTAATACAAAGTAAATTTGCCATTGCAGGCTACTGTTAATCCCCTACTTTTGTTAAATGATGACCTTGATTTTTAAATCATTTAAAAAATTAATACAACATTTCCTTAACCAGTGTGTAAGATTTAGTGTCATCTAGTAGTGAGGTTGCAGATTGCAGATTGCAACCAACTGAATACCCCTACCCTGCGCCAGTGCCTGGGGGACTCTGGCCTGTCAGGGGCCTCCTCCAAACCACCTCCAACTGTGGGCTCATTTTGGCTTCCTTTTAAAAAAAAAAATCAAATGAAATTAAAGAAGTATATGTGTGTGTGTGTGTTAAAATACTAAACCAATAAGTGCTTAGTTACTTTATTGGCAAATAAGAAAAATAGTATCATTGATTTGCTGACTGTGTGTGTATCTGTTGATCTCAGCACCCCTAAAAATAAATAAATTATTATTGTGTTTTTTCCCTAAACTTGTTTTATAGGCTACAACTTTAATTATTTTGCGAGCCTGTCTTTTATAGATGCTACAGGTTCAAATGGTTTTATTTGAACAGCTTTAATGTACCTTGGATAGTTCTGTTACTAATATAATCTTTCCCTCAGGGTTCATTAACTATCTATAGGGTCCTCTCTGTAGACATCTGTGATTGTTTATTCTGAACCATTATTATTATACACTATAGTGGAACACTCTACTATGTATTAATATTTCTTGTTGTATTTACGTTATCCAGTGAAATTAGTAGTTTAGCAGAGGGTTTGAACACTTGCAGTATATTGTATGTTTAATTGTTCATTAGGAGCTGAGCCCCTCTAAAGGTCTGATCCTAGAATTGCCCTTGGTCTGTATCATGATGATGACCATAGACTATATAAAATAGTTTCCCAAAAGTGAAGCCAAAATATCTTCGTCGTCCCCTGCTGGCTGCAGTATAGGTCATAATAAGTTCACATGAAATAACATTTTCTCAAAAATTGTTACTGGCATTTAGCTGCTAAATCATTTTTATATTTGAACAAGTGCTCATCTTCCAGATAACTTTGTTTGTAATTAGTTAATTGACAAAATAAAAATCAGGGCCGTTTCAAGGAATTTGGGGGCCCCAAGCAAAATAGACTTGGAGGTCTGGGCAACTGTGCAGGATATCAGCTATAATTACAGGGCTTGTGGTACCTTGTGTTGTTTAGGTGCTGGGAAGTGGTGCAGACTCAATTTGTGTTGATGTTGAGGCCATGGTACCACTGGATGTAGTCTCTCCCATGTCTTCTTCTTCCTCATGAATGGGTGATGAAGTTGATGGTGCAGCTGGGAAAACAATTAAGTCTATGTATCATATTGTTCATGCACAGAGTGCATAACATAGACATTAGGAGGGCCCCATATTAACAAAATCTGAAATGTCCGGTGAAATGTACAGCGAAAAATATGTTTGACCATTTTATCAATGGGGAAGATCACGCGGTAACGGAGTTACACTTCCACTACATATTCTGGTGCCACTTAGTGATTAATGAACCGTCATTTAAAAACAACATGTCATTTTGTGTGTGCCTAGATGTACTTTAATGGCAACACAAAAATATCTAATTAAATTAAGACCTTATATGACTTTGAAGCCAAAATGTGCTCGGTAACAGTTACAGAAAATGAACACCATTTTTTAACCATAAAACTCAACATCGTCAAACATGGGGTTCTCAGAATATAACATTTAAAAAACTCATATGGAAATGTTTTTAAACTTGTTTTCTATCATATGACCGAAGATTGTATGTCCATGACACATTTTCACTCACCTTCATCAGTGGAGGCATCCCAAAGAAGAGGGCTTAGAAATTTAAGCAAAGCACCTTGAGGGAGAAAGACAAGATATGGTGAGAGTTAACATTAGGCTACCATATTTCTTTCAGATTTTTATATTTACAAGGAATCCAGCTGCTTTCACAGCTATCAATACTTAAAATCACCCCAAGCTAATGTTTATGTTTAGTACACGGACTTACTACTTCTTGTAGCTTAACATAGCAGATTTAAGCATTCTGCTGTTTGAGAACAGCAGAATGCTGTCAGACGCACCTGATGCTTTAAAGACAGTTAACAGCTGGCGCTAACTTGCACTAACTGTTCCGAGTTCGTTACTAGCACTGACTGCCAGGCAGGTAGCTAACATAAACATTACCCGTATATTTAGCCTACCTGCTGCTAAATTACACCATTTGAACAAGACACATAGACCTAATTTATCCAATGTAAATGATCTCTTATCGCTGTCTTGTTTTTTCTTTTCCTCCTCTTCCCTTTTCTGCTTTCTTTTATGACATCCTGAGGGGTAACTCCGCTTCATGATAGCTGAAGGTTCAAATTTTGCCGGGGCGGCTGCAGGAATCACGAACCTGGCTGTCAGGCAACAGTTGGCAACTAGTGGGAGGGGCCCCCTTGAGGGGGATTCCGATAACAGTGTCGTTGCCCCTTCCTGCATCGACCATCACAGAATTTAAAGGGGGGCTCACAGAGTTTGTCGTTGCATTCAATTCATAACCAGTCGTTGTCTGGGGCTCCCAGACCAGCTCGGGGCCCTAGGCAATTGATTGGTTTGCTTTCCTGGTTACGACGGGCCTGAGTGTACTTTTGTTTTTTTTTAAACAAAGTTTTAGGGCCTGAGTGTACTGTAATGTCATGATTGACAGCTGTGACATCAGGCAGCGGGACTGAGGGGGGCGTGTCCCCCGTGTCGTCATCCATCCTCCAGCCTGATAATACCGCGCAAACTGGCTCCAGATGACGCCACACAACAAGATGGCGGCTCCCGGAAAGAACGTATTGGGGCTCACTTTTGCACGGAGCTAGCAGGTGAAGCGAGTTTTGTCCTTATTTCTATACAGTTAGAGATGATAACAGTGTTTCAGGTTGTGTGGTGACTGAAATAATGTAGCTGCAAAGTCTGCCGGGTGTGGAAAATGCTTCAAACATCCTGCACAACAAACAAATGACAGAAAAAGAAAGGATACCAGAGACATTGAACTCCGGAAAAAAACATACCGTCTGTCTCCGCTTTTTCCCCCACTCAAAAGTCGGCTTGCTAGCACAGTATTGAGAGTATTGAGAACACTATGCTAACAGGGAAGAGGGCAGAAACATGGCAGCAGCTAATGCTTGTTCAGCTTAACATTAGCCTGAAACTGCGGAAGAGCACCAGACCTGAGACAGCAGAGCCACCTGTTCAACTACCCCACCCTCACCTGGAAAGCCCCACACCCATGCGGATGGCAGAGACCTGGAGGCAGGTATGTTAACAGTTTAGCATCACTTTTTTTTTACCTATTTCAAACACACTTTTAGACCATCTGCGATCGAGAGGGCGGATAATGATCAAATGAATTGATTTGGCATTGCTAAGTAACAGCAACATATGGCTTGTGACCATTTGATGTTTTCTCTGGCAAAAGAGCGCTACTGTTTCAAAATCAAAGAATACATGTAGTTCTGCCTGTTTTTTTAATTTAATTTTTTATTTTAAATATCCCGTTTAAACCCTAAAAGCTGAGTACTTCATGGTATAGCAACAACTAGCCTATATTTTAAACTCTGTGCTGTATGGCTTGTGTGGTAAGTGTATATTACCATTTAACCAAGCCATGAATGCATCTTGTAACATTTTATCAAGCTCAACACAATGATTGTTTGCATACATACATGTCTATATGTATCAACACATGTGTTTTTTGCTATATGTGCTGAAGTGGTGTTTGTTGTTGCTGTATTACTGCACTGATGTTTTGCTGTTTCCTGTTGCTCTGCATGGCTTGTGTTCTGACTCTTAGAGTTGTATTGGACGTGAGGCATTAGTCTACACTGTAGATTAATGCATTGATATTGTTGCTCCTGGCTCAGGGACAGTATTGTTGCAATCATCCCGGTGTAAATCCTGTATGATAAAATATATCTACAGGTGTTGACATTGTCCTTTAGGTTGTGATCATAGGCTTTAACTTGTCATTGTAAATCCTGTATAAGCTACAGGTGTTTCCAACAGATGCTGAAAACCTATTGTATTATTCAAAACCTGGGTAGCGCATGTGTGGAGGAGGAGGAGGCTCCAAGTATTTATGGCCAGGGGCCCCTGCATTCTTAATCCGTGCATGACCTACGGTGGCTACAAAAACACAAAGGGCCCTCTCTAGAGCCAGTGTTTGATTTGTCCATTCAGGGCTACTGTCGAAACATGACAGACTCTGTAGATATAAAGCGCTCATTCTCAGCTAATGAAAACACAGCGGTTCTTATTTCAAGTGATTACTCGCTAATTAAAACATGCTAATGAATATTATATTATATTTCTGCCAAGTTTGTTCAGCTAAATGCCACTAAATTCTACACACTGCTCCTTTAACCAAATAGCTGCTGTTGCCTAATCATAACCAAACCATGTGTAATGTCAAAAATGTTGCTGGAAGTGATAACCCACCCGACTCCCAGCTCCCCTCGGTTTTATGTAGCTTTCAAGCGACTTTCAGCTAATTGTATAGCTGTTTTGGTTCACTCTCACTGCTCTAATAGTGTCGTGTTTTTTTGGCAACAGCAGGCAGCTGTTTTCAGAGAGGAAGCGCTCTCTACACTACCTGCAAACAGCAAACACACACTGTAACCTTCTTTCTGGTGAACGTAACAGAGGATTTAACAGCTAAAGAGGCAGGTGTGTCCCTCTGGAGTTTTGCAAAGACCACAAACAGAGCTAAAAGAGAGCGAATATCGCATTTAAATTCACTAGTTGGCCAGAAACAAGACTCCAGGTGAATAATAATGTTGCTCCGTCACTCCTGGATGTGTAAATAAGCAACTCTTTGCTGAGAAATTCACCTTATCGACTTCAAAGCCAGAAGACAATGACAAATGAATCATTTTGTCATGTAGGTACGAGAACTCGCAGCATGTGAGGGACCCAAAGGAGAATGTGGACTCCTCGTAAAAAGAAAACATCTTCTAACTGGTAGGCCGTTATGCCACATTATACCCCTGATTCTAATATTTCTGCTTTTCCTTCCAAGCAAACAGAAATAAAATTAACTTCTCATGTTGCCAAAGGAAATTAAACCATATGATAGCAATTATGACCAAATGTCAATGCCTTCCCACCGGATTCAATAACAAATATTTCCAATTGGCAGTATGGTTTCTTTTATAATGATTAGCTCATATTCTCAGCGAGAGTCACTCAGGTTTGGTTAAGCGGGGGCAGCCGGAGCAGACGTCTGCGCGGATGCTTGAAGCCGGCCCTTAACAGGTGTTGCGAGGCCTCCAGCATTAACACCAACACCTGGCCCCCCCAAACCCCTGAGACCACATGCCGCACAGCACTATTAGTCAGCTATGTGGATCACCGATAGACAGAGCTAAAACTGGCTGCTGCCACTTCACAGAGAGAAAGAGAGAGAGTAACAGACCTATAAAAGAATACTTCTTTCTTTTTTCCTTTTTTCTCTCTCTCTCCTGATAACATTTTATCACTGGATTTCAAAGCCTTTTCGAGCGGATATTTCAAAGCGAGCCAGACATTCTGAGACAGGAACAACTTTGCGAGAGTACTGTAATTTCTCTCCTCACAGTGTATGAAAATTTAAATTCCTCGCTGCTCAATGGGAAGCAGAGGTTGAAACGAGCCAGAAACCACCAGCATGTGCGGAGAAATTCCTGCGCTCCTTCTGGTGGCGATTATCAAGAAGGGGGGTGGTGGTGGTGAAGGGAAAGGGGTTGGTGGGGTAAGAGGGGGGGCATAATGAGAGCCACGGTGGCACTGCCCTCTATCTGAAGAGAGCCATGATAGCCTGCAGTCAAAACTATCAGCTCCCCTTTCATGATCATCTGATCTACCGTACGGCAGCGAGCGGAGCGAAATGGGGATGCTTCATCTTATTTTTTTTCTTTCTTTTTTTTTTTTAATAAGTGCCCGGTCGAATGTGTGTGTGTGTGCACAATCCACAGAGAGCCATTTAACATTCCTCAGTAAAATGGCATCTGAAGGGGGGAAAAACACCCTTTTTTTCCACAACACGTGTTTGCTCCTTTGATGCCTAAAGCCAGCTTTAGGATCTGATTGTATCAAAACATTTGAAGCCATTTATCAAAGTTTTTTTTTTGATTTCCAGCGTGGAACATCTGCGTGTGAAAAAAAACAAAAAAACAGGGTAAAAGTAAAGTAAAGAGTGGGGTTTTTGTCAGTTTTAAATCAAACGCGTTGGATAATTAAAGAGGGCTTTAAGGTCAAGACAATAATGGCTTGGGTCATTGATGACAATCCGCTCGTTTGGAATACATCGACAAAAAGACATGATTAGTTGAACCTGACTAAGCAATTGTCTCAAGGTTTTATTGGCAGGGCCGAGCCTCCCTGTGCTCATTTTCAAACTGCTGTGTTTTCTCGCTCTGCCGCCGCTGCCGCTCATCCTTTATTTTGACGGGTGCAGCTTCCACTTTAGAGTTTTTGTAAAGTGGCTTAAGCGCGTCAAAGGTGTCAGCATTTTCCAAATGACAAAGAAAATGACAATATTGGACAGAGTGGTCATCTAGCCTTTCTTTCTCTCCCCCCCCCCCGTTGTGCTCCTCTGCTCTGCTCTGATCATTAGTGAAAAATGATCCATTGATTAGACTGCTTAGTCATTTAAAGGGCATATCCAAGCACTGGGCAATGACCATAAGGGGTTAGAGGTTACTAAAGGGCCCTGTTCATAGCAAGGCCTTCCCTTCAAGAGGCTACAGCGACTCCTTTTACAATCCTTCATTACATTAGAGGTTAATCTCAGCTTCTGTCTCCTACCAGCAGGAAGAGCAGCAGAACTAACAGGCACTTTTTGTTTCAGCGTGGAGGAACAGTGGTTTAACAGAGTAACGGGAGGAAAAGGTGTGAAAAGAGAAGATGTCAGGGAGATGGAGGAATAGGATGAGACAAGAGATGAAGGAAAGGGATAGGATGAGTAGAATGAAGGCGGCACGTGGAGGAAGATTTCCTGAGTGTCACCGCAAACCCCCCCCCCCAACCCCGATTCCTCCTCCACTACTTCTCCCAGAAAATTAAATATTGATCAATCTCACAGGCCTTACAAACAACGAAGAAGATAAAGAAGAGTATTAAAGGAAATAAATAAATATACACTTGTATCACCTGTCCAAGCTGGGACGAAAGGGGGGGTAGGTTGAGAGAGAGGGACAGAGAGAGAGAGAGAGAGGTACAGCAAAGGGGGGTGTGGGAGGAGAGGTGTGTGTGTGTGTGTGAAATGCAGGCCCATCCATCAGCCACACCCCGAACACAGAGGGGAAAGGTTTGGCCGGGGAAAGGTTTAAAAGCTGAGCAGCCGGGGTCTTCTTTATCGCATTTCTTCCCCCCGACAGAGAGCAAAACAATCCCTCATCTGCGAGCGGCTTTATCGGTAAAGCTTCTGAGCCCCGCACAGGCCTTCTAAATAATTAACAAGGCGTACATTTCCATAGCTCTCCTGATGAGGGATCTGCATCTCAGAGCTGTCCTGTGTTTTTTTCTCTCCCAGGAACAGAGGAATAAACAAGATGCTTTAAATAAGGCCTCACATTACTTTTACATAAGAACATTGTACTTGTGCCTTAACCCTTGAGTTTGGTTGACACTGGGCTCTGTTCTTTACTGATGGAGGTCCCTCAGCTGTATGTAGCTGTATGTATGTATATATATACATACAAAAATGAAAATCAAATATGATTATTTTCTTTTCTGTTAACCTTATTAAATACCAATATGTTGAAAAGTATTAAAGCAGTAACTTTTTATTTGCCACACATTTGATGACGGTGATAAAAGATGGAAATGAACATAAAACATAGTTGTTACACCAAATTAGGAAATATTTCATGTTTTATATGTTATATGGACATACAAATACATGTTTGCCAAAAGATATAGTGACATAGCATAGTGACACTACTTATTTTTGGGGTAATATAGACCCTAGAAAGGCCTCACTCCCTGTTTCACCTCTTACGAACATGTTTGAAAATTCTAATAACAGAAATGTAAAGATTTATTTATGGTTTGAGGAGTGTAAGGAAACTGTTAAGGGGTCTTTGGAAATTAGTAAAGCTCATCAAATATCAAGCTGTTACTGTAAAGAGGGTCTGAGGTTTCTGGGAACCCCAAAGAGAACATTCGGGTTAAAAGTCCTTTAATTTTCTAGATCTTTTCTAAATATTCTTGCTGTAGCTTTAGTGTCTTATTTTGTATTAGCATTGTGTAAACATGCAGCATCAGTTAAGGTTTATATCTTCGGTAAGTGTAATTGAAATCAAGATCAGCAGAGAACAGGTTACACAGGATCATTATACGATGATTCATTCATATCACAGTCATCATAAACACTCTCACACTAGTTAAAACAATCATAAACATTATGAAAAATATCAGCTAGTAAAACTGTCAGTTATTTCGCAGTTCATCCCAGCAGTAAGGTGTAATGTGGTGCTGAAAACAAGTCTTCTCCAGTTCAGAGTTTGTATAAGGAACTTTTAAAACCAGACTCTCCTGTCATCTGGTGTCATAGTTATTAAATATCTCTGCATCTTAAATAGTAATGTTTTATAATTGAAGACACAGCTGCTGCCTTTTCTATGTTAGTGATGACTGTTCAACTTTTTCCTATAGCTCACAGTGGTGAGTGTGAAAGCTGTGTTGTGTAGATGTACATATACAGTATATATACACAGGGGGAGCCCAAACCTGTCATTATAAATATGTATAATCCTCCTCAAACTAATCTGGTGGAGATGTGATACACCATCATTTCATCTTTTGTCATCATGTCCACAGCCTCCAGCCATTCTTCCTGGATTCCCTCCACTGTGGTGAATCTTCTCTCTTTAAGTCACAAGGTTAGTTTCACCAAGCTGTAGGCATAC